>NW_027673531.1:0-61468 GCF_964194415.1 Vipera berus
TTGTTGTTGTTGTTGTTTTTAAAGTCAGCTATATATTACATTGGATGGTTATTTGGACTAGACCCTAAAAGGTGTTAATAAGTTTCAGGTTGCCCCAGCACTATTGAGATAACAGAACAATCATAGCCAATGCCTCACTGAGAAATTCTAAATAGAATTGAACTAAGAAGATAATCAGTTTGGTGTAGTGGTGACAGCACCAGGCTAAAAAATGGGAGACTGGGAGTTCTAGTCCCACCTTAGCCCCAAAGCCACCTGGGTGACCTTGCGACAGTCACTCTCAGCCCTATGAGGAAGGCAATGGCAAACCACTTCCAAACTCTTGCCAAAAAAACTACAGGGACTTGTCTAAGCAGGAGTCAACACTGACCCAAAGGCACACATACACAAAA
This sequence comes from Vipera berus, assembly GCF_964194415.1. Classification (NCBI taxonomy): domain Eukaryota; kingdom Metazoa; phylum Chordata; class Lepidosauria; order Squamata; family Viperidae; genus Vipera; species Vipera berus. The sequence goes on from NW_027673531.1 coordinate 393, forward strand.
AGTGTACGAAATGTTTCCTGCGTTTGGAACCCATTTGCCATGTACATAATTACTACTTCATGTAATAACTACTCTGCTTATGTATAATCACAACCTCAAGGCTTTTTCACAATGAATTCTGCCCCAGAAGGAAAAAACTCTACTTTTATGCCTTCCCTTTTGAATATCAGCTCTTCACCACTAAAGAAAGAAACCGTTCTCTGCTTTCACATGGAAAACCATCAAATTTTCATTTCATTTTCAATCCACTGGCATTTTTTTTTGTTTCTATTTGCTGTCCCTTATCGTTGAAGAGCACTTGAAGTGACATTAGAAGAGGGACTACAGTGCAGTTACATTTCATTCTTGATTTATTTTTTGTGTTTATGGAGAAGAGTCAAATTATGTTTTTCAGGTGTTGGCTACAAAATCAAAGGGTATAGTTCTGTAACTGTCTGAAAATGGCATACGAAAGAGTGGATTTTAAGGGGCAAAGCAAATAGGTTTGGATTTGCTGACAAATATTTCTCAGCCCTGCTTATTTTTTCTTATCTCATTATTATTAATAGCTTGACCTTTGAATAATGTTGTGTTCATAACCCAGAAGTACCTTCATTCATACAGAGTAGCTCTAAATATATTCTGTTCAAGCATATTTTATTCCATTGATTTTATCTGATTTTTATATTTTGAAAAGTCGTCCACTAAAATCATAATACGTTGTACTCGTTGGTTTATGGCAACGTTTCCAAACTGGTGTCTTGCAGAAGAATTTGAATTCAACTCTTACAATTGGCTAATCTCTCTGGGGTTATGGAAACTGAAGTTCAGCACATCTGAACAGCACCAGGTTGGGGGAAATTGCTGTATACCTTGAAAAAAAAACCTGACAGAATGGCAAATGCTTTGAATGTTTCTGTATCAAGATAAATAGATATCTAGCTAATGGGATTCGGCATCCATTGAAGCTCTCTATTCTACAAACAAATTCTCCACTTGTTTCCAACATTCTGGATCATATGGAAAGTATCTCCAAAAATTGGGAGTTTTCCAGTTTGCAGAGTTGCTTTCTTGGCATGAAGGTGATCAAAAGAAAAAGAGAGGAACTGCAGAACTCGCCTTGCTCATTTTCATATTTAGAATACTTGCTTAAACTTAAAACTTAAAATCATAGAGTTGGAAAGGGTTATTTATATCATCAGTTCAATCTCCATGTTTCTTTGGTTTGGTCTAAAGCAGGGGTGTCAAACTCAATTTCATTGAGGGCCACGTCAGCATTGAGGTTGCCCTCAGGGGGCCGGGTGGGTATGGCCAGGGTGGGCGTGGCCTACTGGGTGGGTGTGGCTAGAGTGCATATGGCCTACTGGGTGGGCGTGGCCAGCTCTACAGCATTTGTATCAAGGGTGCCTATGGGGGCCTGGGCAGGAGTGGGACAGATCTTGAGGGTCTCTGGCAGGAGGATGGTCTCTGGGCCAGGGCCAAGGCAGTGGGGGCCGTTCCCTCACTGTTTCCAGGATGGCTTCGCGGGCCACATGAAACCACTTCGCAGGCCGGATCCGGCCCCCGGGCCTTGTGTTTGACATGTCTGGTCTAAAGCAAGGATAGCGCTGAAGTATAGTTGTGCAGATACTGAATTCTGGACCTCATCAACTTTGAATAAGATAGCCTATGGTGAGGAGTAAGATAGGAGTGGCAAGCTAGCAACTTTCATAGGTCCACAGTTTCCGTCTCTGATTGCGGAGCCCTGAAGGAATCTGAAATAGTAACCAAATTTGGAAGGTCTGACCAGCTTGATCACCTCTAGTAGGAATACCATTTTAGAACATTTGCTGTTGTGCAGTTGTGCATATCAATGAGAACAAAATGCTGAATTATAACTTATTTTTTATTTTTTTTGACAGGGAATTTTCTTCCCCATTTGTGGCGCAACTCTTTGGATTTATTTTTAAAATCACTTGGAGTGAGATAAAAAGTTTTCCTTTTAGTTGAAGATCTTCATTCCACTTTATTTTATTTTATTCCATTTATTTGATTTGATTTTTATATTTTGAAAAGCAGACCACTAAAATCATAATTTGTTATACGTGTTGGTTTATGGCAACAAACTGGCGTCTTGTATAAGAATTGGAATTCAACTTTTACAATTAGCTAATGTTTGTCACATAGGATTATTACCTATGTGACAGATATACCAACACATATAGCAAATTATAATTTGTGGTTTGCTTTTCAAAATATAAAAATCAAATGAAATAAGTGGAATAAAACATAAAGATCTTCAACTAAAAGGTCACTCCAAGTGATTTAAAAATAAATCCAAAAAGCTTTGCTTGCTCCCCAAATGGGGGGGGGGAGGGAATTGGCAAAAGATTGGAAATTGGTAGCACCTTAGTTGGAAAACTAACACATTTTATTACAAGGCCTACACTTTCAGGAGCTGCTGCTTACTTCATCAGATGCACTGAATGGCTAGATTGATGTAGGATTTAAATTGTGGTGAGTTGTAAGGGAAACAGAGGGAGGAAAAGAGGGGAAGATAGGTTGGTTATGCAGATACAGGTTACATGAGAAACAGATTATACAGATTTTATCAATTACCACTGTGTTTGTTGAGATCTTCTGATATTGCTTGAAATCTTTTGATGTATGGGAGATCGTCCGTTTCTTGCTTGATGTGGCTGTTAAGGTCTGTTTTCCCAAAATAGTCTCTATGAGATCTGTTATAAGTTGTCCCGGGAAGTTGAAATGCTGTGGTATTACTCTGTCTTTGTTTTGAGTGCTGATGTCAAACTTATATTCATTAATTTTTTTTTGTAGAAAGTTTTCCTCTTTGCCCTGTGTAAAGTCCAGAAGGGCATTGCTAGCAGATGTTGGAACGTATCACATTGAAGGAAGAGCACGTGCCTCTAATCTCATGTGTGACTTGCTGTGGTGGTGCTATTGGAGCAGATGTGGCTGGCGTAGAACAATGCCTTCTTCCCTCTCATCCCCTCCCTGAGACCCTCCTTTACTTGAAATTCATTGATGACATTTTCATCATCTGAACTCATGATAATGAATCTGTCACTGCTTTCCATCTTCAACAAACCAGTTTGGTGTAATGGTTAAAATGCTGGCCTGGAAACCAGGAGTCTGTGAGTTCTAGTCCTGCCTTAGTCACGAAAGCCGGCTGGGTGGCTTTGGGCCAGTCAGCCCAAGCCAACTCATGGAGTTGTTGTGGGGAAAATAGTAAGAGTATTAAGTATGTTCGCTGCCTTGAAGTATTTATAAAGTAATGAAAGGTGGGATAAAAATCAAATAAATAAATGAAGAAGCTTCTACCCCGCTGTAATGTATTGGGATTTTTACTTGAACTGTTTCATGTGTCTGTTTGAATGCTGCTTAAGGATGCTCAATGGTGTGTCTGTGTAACGGTCACTGACTAAGCCAGACTTGCTGTCTCCAAGAAGATCATTGGATGATTTGGGGTCGGAATGGGTTCCTTTAAATCTATTGGCCACTGCCTAGTGGCCAACCGTATAAGTAGCTGTGCAGCAGCCTCTGTTTCAGTTCTGTTCCTGTTTGCCTAAATAAAGCATGTTCCTGTTTGCAACCTTCCGTCTCTCTTATTGCCTGCAAAGAACCGGCTACACAACACCCAGATTGTTGGGGGCAATAAGCTGACTTTGTAATAATGCCGCTTGGGGGGGCCCAAAAGCCCTAATAAGCAGGCATATACATAGAATGAAGGCTACTGCTAAGCTTGTAAGCCGCCCTGAGTCTACGGAGAAGGGCGGGATATAAATGGGATTAAAATAAATAAATAAATAAATAAATAAACACCCACCATCAAGCAATCTTAGATCTCAGCAAACACAAAGGGTTTTTTAACACAATGCAATTGCTAAGGTACTTGTCATTTGTTTCACATGTAACCTGCATCTGTATAACCAACTACCTTCCACTCCCCTTTCTGTTCACTCATCCTATATCAATCTAGTCACTCTGTGCATCATACGAAGTGAGTTCTACCCTCTCCCCCTCAAAAAAAAGGCTTATGCCTTTTCATAAGATTATTACCGAATCTCTATAGGGTCAAACATCCTTGCAAATTGTATTGTTATGCCTCATCTTGTTCTCTTTGTACTGATACAGCTCAATTGTTCTTTTTTTGCCCACCGTGATCAGCTTCTCATAAAAAAAAGAAAAAAGAAGCACACACATACAAAAATCTATCCTTATTATGAGTACCATGTTCTATAAAGGTCTTCTATAAAACATTGGAACAAAGGAGAAACTATTTTGGAACAGGATGCCATTGTATCATTACAGCCTGCTGCTTATATATGTCAAATGACTGATAACAACTGCTGAGGCCTTTTCAATTCTCTGCAAGTGCTGTCTTTAGATACTCTTCCAGATAAACCCTTCTTGTACTGCAATAGAGGCTTGAAAGATAAATGATGCCAGAAACTATTATTTCTAAAGCCCTCAGCCACATGTATGTTTAGAGATTAAGCAAAAAACATGGAATAGCAGCATGGGAAATCTTTCAGATTGGCGCTTTCTGGAACAACTTAAAAAACAAATGTTTGGGGATCTGCTACCAATTTTGGAAATATACCTGAATGCCTCATTCAATATATTCATACTTAGGCGTCCTCCTGGATTCGCGGCTCAGTTTTGAAGACCATATAGGAGCCGTGACCAGGGGGGGCTTTGCCCAGGTTCGCCTGGTGCGCCAGTTGCGGCCCTACCTGGACCGAGATGCCCTGCGCACAGTCACTCATGCGCTCGTGACCTCCCGATTGGACTACTGCAACGGTCTCTACATGGGGCTGCCCTTGAGGACCACTCGGAGGCTTCAGCTGGTGCAGAATGCAGCCGTGCAGGTTGTGATGGGGGTTTCCTGATACTCCCATGTAACACCTCTGCTCTGCGAGCTGCATTGGCTTCCGGTTGCCCTCCGGGTGAGATTCAAGGTGCTGGTGATGACCTATAAAGCCCTAAGTGGCTTGGGTCCGGGATATCTGAGGGAACATCAAGCTCCCTTCGTCCTGTGCGCTCCCACAGGGAGGGTCTTCTCAGGGTACCGCCGGTAAAAGATTGCCGGCGGATAATACCCAGGGGGAGGGCCTTCTCTGTGGGTGCACCTGCCCTTTGGAACCAGCTGCCTGTAGAGCTTAGGACTGCCCCTGACCTTCGCTCATTCCGCCGGGACCTGAAGACTTGGCTCTTTGAGCTTTCTGGCCTGGACTGAGAGTATTAATTGGGGTTTTAATTGGATATTAATTGGGGTTTTATATTTATTCAAGGTCTAAATGTAATCATTTTAACTGTTCTTAATTTTTGTAATTGTTGTATTGTTATTTTAAAAACCTTGTGAACCACCCTGAGTCCTACGGGAGAAGGGCGGTATATAAGTCTAATAAAGATAAAGATAAAGATTAGTTATACAGGGTAACCATCCTGAATTGTCTCTTGTTTTAATTTGTCTGGATTATTAGGCAAATGCCAGCCAAGTTTAAACCTTGATTGAGTGAAAATGGACCAATCTGTGGTTCTCCTTTCTGATATTCGAACCAGACAAATATAGATGCTTCTACCACCTGCAAACATACATACATGGCTTTTTTTGGTCATAGAACGTACCGGAACAGAGTTCCAGCACCTTTTTTCGATGGATTTTCCAGAGTTGCCTAGAACAAAATCTAGTCTTTTAGATACACTAAAAATTGAAGGGTTTTTTTTTTCAACTACAAAGGTAAACCTTGTAGAGTAGGCAAGGCGGGTTGTACAACATGTGTGAGTTCCGGTACCTTTTTTTTTATACAAAAAAAGCACTGCATACAAACATACATACACGTTTCAAAAAGGATTGTAAGAAAAGAATTTGTCTTTACACAGCCAATCCTCCTTTACAGAGCAGATATAACAGTGATTTGGTCCCCCCACACCCACAGTGCATTTATTTCTCTGCTGTAAACTTTGTAATCAAGGCCTCCTGGCTTGGTACAAGTGGTGAACAAGATGGTAGTCTTTGGGTTGAAACTCAGCTCAGCATTTTTAGTTTATTTTTGACGTGGGCAAGAGGGAACATGAATTAGCTCTTTAGAACCATACTGGCATGGTGAGTTAACTGCATGAAGACAAAACTATTAGTTGGATTCGTTAAGTTATGTTGAATTGGGAAAACATGAACTCATTTCACCTGCCTCCTTTTGTGCCTTTGAGTCAGTGTTGACTCTTGGCAGTGACCTGGACGGGGTCCCTGCAGTTTTCTTGGCAATGTTTTTGGAAGTGATTTGCCATTGTCTTTTTTGTAGGGCTGACAGACAGGGACTGGCTCAAAGTCAGCCAGCTGGCCTTGACCCTAAAACAAGCCTAGAACTCACTGTCTCCTAGTTTCTAGCCTGGTGCCTTAATGGCTACACCAAACTGGATCTCCCATTGCCCTTCCTGAACAGAAAGAAAGGAAAGTATTTTGGGATGCTCAAGTTGTTGAGGGATCCTGCTTGGTGGATCTGCATTCTGGAGAAAACAATGGATTTTGTTCAGATTTGGGAAAGAAAGCACTGAAAGAATGTGTGGTATCTCTGAGGCAGTCTATTGTGATGAGACTTGTGTGGTCATTTTAGATAGACTGGTAAATACCGTAAGTTGTGGCCAATGGACACCAGCTTCTGCTTCTCCCATTGAGCTAGCCCTTCCAGTAAACCAAGTATTCCATTTTTTCCTTCCAGGGGAACAATCTCGAATCGAGATACACTTTACCTCATATTCGTCTTCCCCATCTAGAAGAACTGGGGGTGGGATGAGGAAGTGGGGTAGCTGCTGAATGAAAGGGACAGCAAGACACCTCCCACCCAAGGAGAGACTGGTGAAACATCAGGTGTCCTTTCTAGGAAGGAGCAATGGCAAATGAAAAGTTACCAAGCCTACTTATTCTGTCACAGAAAAAGACCCAATAAACTTTAACTTTGGGCAATGTTGAGCTTTAGGGTTTTGTGACTGTAGTCTAGACACAGATTTCCTGATGTTTCACTGGCAAAATGTCAGGAGACTTGTTGTCTAGACCATGGTAAAAAAAAAAATCCTGAAGCACAACACTGCCCAACTGATACCATGAAAAGCTACTTCAAACATGTTCTTGGTCATGGGGAGAAAGATAAAAATTTAATGGAAAGCTATTCCAAATCCCCCACATCAATTATAGCACCTAACTGCCTAGGTACATCTGGAGCATTGACACAGAAAATTTGCGAAATCTATCTGTGCTCTTAAGAGGAACTGTACTGCCTATCTCCTTTAGAGAAGATCAGAAGCTTGAAGACTTGTAGGAACATGAATTCTGGGGGTGCAAAGGGCACAGGTTATAGCTATAAACTGCTTGGAAAGGAAATATGGTAATGGAAGAATGCAGAGAATGGTTAAAGCCAATTCTGCAAACAGATCCGTTTCCTAAAGTAGGAATAAAGGCTAAATTATCCCTAATGCACTAGCTTGTTATAGAGAAATTAAAGCCATTTAGATGCTGAGATCTGACTTAGACCACTCAGAAAATAAAACTAATGCAAGTTGTGACCTATTGCTCCAACAAAAACACTACCTGAAGCATCTGGGCCCTTATTTCAATTCTCCTGGGCTTCTCAGCTTCTTGGAAAAAACTAAACCTTGGCTGGGAAGTGGTACACTCCACTCCATATACAAACTTCTGTATTTTGTTTTTAAAAGGGTCAAACATTGCTGTCTGCAGCAGAGAGAGGGGATAGGAGGGACTCCTTCCTCTATCTGACAGAGAGCAAGTTTTCACTGAGAAGTGTAAATGTGGCAATGACCTTCGGAGACAGGAGGAAGAGCCATAGGCTAGACAGCATCTGATAAGCAAAATCTGTGTCCAAAGGAGGGTTGGGAGTGTAGAAGGCGTCTCAGAAGAACCCCCATGTGCAAAATCCTTTTTCTGTAACTAGAGTAAAGGTAAGGTTAGTACTCATGGTTGGGGCTTCTTATGTGGACTATCTCAACTGGCTTTCAGTCTTGAGTAGCTGTCTTCTGAGATTCTTTCTCCCACTCCACCCCTCCTCCAGAACTGGATTTCTTTTATTAGACCACAGTCTAGACTGTGGTTTTTCCTTCATCTCCCAAGGTCATTCTCGCATACCAGTGCATGAAGATGGGGAGCCTGTTGAAAGATTGAAAGGTATATGGTGTCTCTTTGTTGGCCAGTTTGACTTGTGTACTGTCAATTTTGGTCAGCACAACAAGTTGGATAGTTTGGAAAGTGCTACCTCCTATCTTTTAAAAAGGGGAACTATTTTGAATATACATTGCAGTGTATTTCAGCGGACTCCTTGCAGATATATCCAGTTGAAATTGAGGAGGATTAATATTGTCGGATTTACAACCCCTGCTGTTTTCAACCAATTTTGCCAAAAAAAACCCCAAAACAAACAAACAAACAAAAACGAGGCAGAGAAGTTTCTGCAGTAAGTTTATGGATGAATCTCTTACCAAACCAAACATCAAATCTCTGAGCAGATTTAATTGAATTGGTTGGTTCTAAGATCTCAAGCTGCATGTTTGAACTAAAACATGTTCTTTTTTTGAATTTTGATTTTTTCGCATCCCAGTTGAATTGGATCAAAGTTGATTTGTACAGGCCTTATTATTATAACACTAGTATTAATTACCAGAGAAGTTGAAAGTCTGACTTTGAAGACAAATGTACGAGATGACTCCATAACTGTATGGGGGGGAAAGGAATATTTTCCGATTCTTGTTCATACAGAAGACTTCTGGATATGGTTCCAAAGATGTGGACATTTCTTGAGATTTCTTTTTCAAAATGACGTATTAGATAATAAGATTCCACAGCCTTATTTTTACATATCTTTTAAAATCATAATTTCATTCCTCATGGGTACCAAGTATAAAGTTTAATCTTACTGTCAAATTTTCTTTAGGGACATAAACCAGTCACCCACTGTTTTGCACTAAAACTTTAAAAAAACAAAAAAAACAAAACACCAGCAATCTTTCAATCTTCAGTAATTTGAATGCACATGGAAAATTCATAGGTGAAAGCCTGGTTTTACTGAGAAAAGTAAGGGGGAAATTAATTCACAATAGTCCCTGAAAGTCCAAAAAGGATTTGAAGCATTTTGAGACAACTCTCCATCCAAAGATATTTAAGGGTTATAGAGAAGATCAAGAAGAATTCAATCTGATGGGGTGCCATAAACAATTTGATATGCTAGGTTTTTCTCTTCCTAAAGTGGTCTCCGTACCATGATCCGACTCAAAACTTTAATTCAATTGCTTCAAATAGTGCATTTATAAGGATGATGATTTGCCCATTTCAGCAAAGAAATGTACAATTATAATGGTGTGAAAGCCTTCAGAGATGGCTCAAGAACAGTGGAAGCCTATTCACGAGGTAGCTTTTCATTCTTTAGTGGAGAGAAGTCTTCAAGATACAAAAAAATTAGAGACTGATGGACTGCAAATATATCTTGAATAGCCTGTCACCGGAATCATTAAAGGGTAGAGGCTAAGACACAAAAGAGAAGTATCACATTGACAAAAGGGTAATTTTTGGTTTGCAGTTGATTAGTTCTCACAACTGCTTCTTTGTCTCTCTGCCTCACTTACCCATTTTACAGCTGTAGAAACAATACAGAGCTGCAGATTAAATTATGAATTATTGTTCAGGCTGGCCATGCATGTTATATTTATCTCTGGTACGCATAAAACGATTTGCCGAAGGGCTAATCTGTCTCTGAATTCTGTTCAACCTCTGTATTCATTGGCAGTGGCAAGCTACACGAAACGTGTGTCTACCAGGAGAAGACAGTTTCCCCAAGACTACTTTAAACTCTCTTTAGGAGAGAAAAAAAAAGCTGTTGTCATGTCTCCAGCCTCTCTGCTGTCAGTTATTCTTTCTGTTGCAATTGCTTTATATAGCCACAACCCTAGGCCTCCAAGGTATCAGATAGCTTTCTATCACATATCAGTAACTTAGTAGGTTTTGCATTATTGCCCCATCAGAAGACACGGCAGTGAAACTGGAAGCCAGAGACATCTGTGTGCTGATGCTATCGATATTATTATTTTTTTAAAAAAATTTCCACATTCCGACTGAAGTTCAGTTTTAGCATTATAATAAACTGCAAAGACCACAGTGGCTGAAAAGAAAAACCAAACTACCTTTCTGACTTCCTCTTTTTTTTTGGTTCTCTTATCTTTCCTTAGCAGGGAGGTCCATCTTTCTATCCACACGATTATCTCTCTACCCAGCTGCCAAGTTGTGAAATGTTTTTGTTCCTGCCCTATTGATGGGACAGCCATTTTTAATCTCTACTTGCCCTTACCTAAGATGGCACGTGCCTCCCAATCTCATTTTTAATCTTTCATAAACCTGACTTTTGCCTATCTGTATTCATCTCTTCATTTTAAAAGAGGATACACGTTCCCCCACACACACACATTTTTCTCTTAATTGATTTCTTTGCTTGGCATCAATATCTCTGTTGCATGGTGAGTGTACATAAAGCAAGCTCAAATTAAATTAAACAGGTTAAAAAAGTTGTAATATTGGAGTACTGATACCAGCATATAACAGTGTGCAAAATTGCAATCTCACCCTCAGAATCAACACGTCAACGATAATTCATGGTGAAACAGATCTTTAAGGTCATCGCATCCAAACCCCCAAATAATTGTTTATCCTCTATTGATGTTTCTCTAGAAAAAGGCGGGCAATCAAGCTGGTCAGTTCTGCTATCAACCCACACTTATTATTAGGGAACCTTTAAAAAGTTTTAAGTAGAAACTCTTCCTTGCAGTTTCTACCACTCAACGGAGAGTAAGTCTCCTCCATCTTCCGTGTGATAATAGTTGAAGGCAGCCATCAGTTCTACTTTTAATCTTCTTTTCCCCAGGCGGTTCCTTCAACCATTCATCATGGGATTCTTCTCCATCCAGATTGCTCTGGTTCATCTCTCCATCTGTTATTCTGTAACATTCTTTACAAAGGAAGCACATTTGTATTAAACCTTGTTGGAAGCCTACCAATTGGTGCTTTCGGTCATGAGTCCGGAGAGACTCCTGTTGCTTCTGAAGGTCTCCTCCTTAAGTCACATTTCTGGCTGCTGCATGCTTGGGAATGATCTCCTTTAGCCTTTGGTCTAATTTTAACCTGTGCAAGGAAACCAGCTCATGTTAAGAACCACTTGACCCTTTCTTGGCACCTTTGGCATGGGAAAGGCAGAAGAAGATCTCAGAAAAAAAAAAGAAGAGAAACATGGAAATGTCTACCCCACAATGAATGTGCCATTGTTTCCTTCAGCCACACCCAGCCTTGGGAGACGGCCTTTGGCTAAGGAGTTTGGAGTTTGGAGACTCACCTCCACCCTGCCTCTGTTTTAGACCTAGAAGAATGGATACAAAAAAAAATCTATGTAGAGATCACTTGATTATTGGAAGGTGTATAAAAAGAGGAGCATGTGGATATTGTAGTAGTTGTGTAGGGTATTCTGATGAGCATGTTCAATTTTACTTATCTAGTATATGAAGAACAAAAGCTCTAAAAGCTAACATTTATCTCAGAGGTAGATTGAAACCAGATTTTGAAATAAAATGCCAAAGTGAATAATTCTATTACAGGCAGTCCTCGACTTACAACCATAATGAGTCCAAAATTTTGGTTGTTAGGGGAGACATTCGTTAAGTGAAACTTTCGTTAAGTGAGTTTTGCCCCATTTTATGACCTTTCTCGCCTCAGTTGTTAAGTGAATCAGTGCAATTGCTAAGCTAGTAACCCGGTTGTTAAGGGAACAGGGCTTCCCCACTGACTTTGCTTGACAGAAGGTCACAAAAGGGGATCATGTGATCTTGGGATACTGCAACCGTGATAAATATGAACCAGTTGCCAAGCGTCTGAATATTGATCGCATGATCATGGGGATGCTGCAAAGGTCATAACTGTGAAAAACAGTCATAAGTCACTTTTTTCAGTGCCGTTATAACTTTGAACGGTTACTAAACGAACTCTTGTAAGTCAAGGACCACCCGTATAATTACTTTTTAATGATAGGTTTAACTATATACAGGCATACATATTTATTTTTATACATAATATGTATGTATATACACCTTTACTGATCAAACTTTGTTTTGAAAAAGCAACTGTCCTGGAAATTATTAGAAGTGCAGAGTGACATTGATTTATTCCTCTTGGATGTTCTCTCGTCTGTCTTCCAATTAGATAAATTGTGTGTGTGTGTTATTTTAAAGTTTGTTTTTCTTTTCCCTAAAAGTAACCAAATTGGTATTAACTATTCAAGATGTAATCTCCACAGCAGGAAGCAGCAGATCAGATTCATCTTAAATAACGAAGGAACGGCAGAACTGCAAGTGGAATGCATTTTCTTTCCTATCAATTATTTTTATGTCAGTTTAATGCTCAGGAAAGTTACTGAGTGGCTGTGCGGGAGAAATAAGCCCTCCATTTACTCCCATGTTTATTAGAAAAACATTAGTGTTTTGTGCCATTCCTGGAAGCTCCATTTTGGCTACTTATGACTGTCAGTTTACAAACTTCCTTGGCTTTATTAGGTTGCCCTAACTTTTCAATGTAATGGAAGTAGATATTACCTGGAATGTAAGCTTTGTTAATCAACATTTCAGAGATGCGTATATATATATGACTCAGCTCCTTCTCTAAGCCCTTTCCAAGCAAGGTAGGTGTTAGATACTGGGTTCGTTGCTTCAATGATGAGACGAGGCGAGTGAGTTCAGCAAGAATCATTGTTTATTTGGTTGCAGGAACTGAACTGAGAAACAGGGCTGCAAATGCAGCAATTTATACCCTGGCCTCTAGGCGGTGGCCAATAGGTTTAAAGCAACCTATTGCTGCCCTACAGGCAGCCAATGGCGATGCTAGAGATGGGTTGTCTGAGGAGCTGGGAGCCATTAGCCAGCTTCCCTGCTTGAGCAACCTTCCAGCAATTAACCCCACTTGATATTCCCTTAGCAAGACAAAGCCCAATAAATTACACCCCTCCCCCCTAGAATGTACATACATTATAACAACGAAAGGAGAATGATTACAGCAATAAAAGTTTTTCAGAGGTACAACAGTAATATGCAATATACATATTTCTCCATACTGGCTAATACAGAGAGTCTCCTGGCTAGCAGCACATTAATGATACATACAACATTATAGCTCAGTTATTTCAGAACAAAATCTTGTACAGGAAGCTTGTGAACCCTCATGGAACGCCTGGGAGAGCCAGGCACTCCCTGGGTAGACCAGGGTCCATAAGTTCCAGTGAGTCTGGCTGACTCGGAATTCTCTGGCTGGTCCTTTCATGTCGGCCCACCCCAGAGTCCAATCGCTCTGCAGAGTCAGCACAGCAGCTGTAGTGTTCTGGTTGGCTTTCTCCGTCAGGGCCCCCATGTTGCACTCCTGGGCTTTGCTCCCCTATGGCCACCTCCCCATTGCTTCAACTGCTTGGGACCTCAGAGCCTATGGATTGATCGGCCTTGTTGCCAGTTTGCGGTCCGTGGATGGGACCTGGGACGAAGTGCTCACTTTGTGGCTGTTCTGGAAAACGCTTCCTAAGCTGATCGATATGGCGATGGATAACTTGCCCGCCCTCTAGGCCCACTTTGTATGAGAGAGGGCCCGATGTTTTTTTGATTTTCCCTGGCACCCACAAGTTCCCATGCCCATAGTTCCTGGCCCATACCTAGTTGCCCAATTGCAGCCCCTCAGGGGTTTTGGGCGCCTCCCCCAGCGCAGCTCTGCTGGGCTTTTACCCATTGCAGTGCATTACGTGGAATGTTGGCAGAGCAAAAAGTCGGCCAGTCCGTGGTGCCAGTCCCCAGTCACTATATGGTTCAATGATTCTTTTGTGGTGCGCACCATTCATTTGGCTTGACCATTACTAGATGGGTGAAATGGAGCCGATGTAGCATGCCTAATGAGGTTTGCCCTCAGGAAAGCCTGAAATTCTGCCACAGTAAATTGGGCCCCATTATTGGACACTACTACATCCAGTAGCCCATGTATTGCAAAGAGTTTCCTAAGCACCTGGATGGTCCTAGCACTAGTCATATTTGCGATTGGCATACCTTCTAGCCATTTAGAGTGGCTGTTGAACACTATAAGAAAGAGCTGTCCCTGAAAGGGCTTAGCGAAGTCTATATGAATCCTCAACCAGGGTGTGTGTGTATCCTCCCACCTGTGGATGGGAGTGTGCGGCATTTCAGGCCTAGATTGCTGGCATGTGTAACCCCCATGCACTTGAGCCTCAATGGCTTTATCTAATCCTGGCCACCATAAATAGCTTCGTGCCAAAGCTTTCATGCGAACAATACCCGGATGACCTTCATGAAGCGATTGCAATACCCTGTCCTTTAATGAGGTGGGAACAATGACCCTGTTCCCCCAAAGAATACAACCCTTATGAGCTGAGACCTCATGTCTCCTTGTGAAATAGCTCTGAAACTCAGGACCTGGGCTTTTATCTAGCCACCCTGTGTGGACCCAAGATAGCACTCTGCTTAGAGTCTTATTTGCTGCCATTTCTGCAGCTATGTCTCCTGCGTGGAGGGGAAACTCCGGCAAGTCCTGAATGGACAAAACGCAGGCCACTGGGGCCAGATCTGGTTCGATTTGAGGCAGTGGAAGCCTTCTCAGGCCATCTGCATGGCTCATATCCTTGCCGGGTTTGTGAATTAGCTTAAAGCTGTAAGCCAATAAAAAATGGACCATCTTAGCATCCTAGGGGATAAGATGTGGGGTGTCTGTCTGTCTGCAGTGAATAACCCCAATAGCGGTTTATGGTCTGTGAAGACCATGAAGTCCCTGCTGTATAAGTAGTTGTGGAATTTTTTTACTCCAGCTACTATAGCCAGTGCCTCCTTGTCGATTTGAGTGTAATTACGCTCAGCAGACAGTGTCCTTGAGTAAAAAGCAATAGGAACTTGAGTTCCATCGCTCTCTAAGTGACTTAGGACAGCCCCCACCTTATATGGGGACGTGTCACACGCAAGGCATATCGGCATTGATTCCTCGAAATGAGTGATCGTGGAACTAACAGACATAGAGCCTTCAATTCCTGAAAACTTCTTTCATGAACACTAGTCCACTTCCATGCAGAATTTTTGTCCAAGAGCCAGTGTAACAGCTCTGCCACTGTGGCCTTGTTAGAAAGGAACACATGGTAAAAATTTAGGAGGCCTAGGAATGCCTGAACTCCTTTTGTTTTGGGGCTGGGTGCCATCTGAATAGCTTTTACTTTAGACTCAGCAGGGTGGATGCCGTCACCATCTATACGGAAACCCAGGAACTCATTTGAAGGGACTCCAATACTACAATTATTCTTTTTAAGCTTGAGGCCTGCTTCGTGCAGCCTTTGAAGGACGGCTCTGAGCCCCCTTGCTAGCAGCTCAGTAGACTCACCGGTGATGAGCACATCATCAAAATAGGGGCAAACCCCCGGAATGCCCTTGAGCGTCCATTCCATAATGCCCTGAAAACTGCTGGGGGCTATGCTGACCCTGAATTGCAGGCATTTTACTTTAAACGCCCCCCTGTGGGTTACAATTGTCTGTGCTGTGGTTGTGGCCTCATCAACAGGAAGTTGTTGGTAGGCCTGAGCCAAATCTAATTTTGCAAAAATTGTACCACCTTGCAAAGACGCCAGGATGTGGCTTACTACTGGTACCGGGTATGTATGCTGTTTGAGTGCACGATTAATTGTGCATTTGTAATCAGCACAGATTCTGACCTCCCCATTGGTTTTTAGTGGTGTTACAATTGGGGTCTCCCATTCGCCCCATCTACTGGCTGCAGTACTCCCTGTTCAACAAGTTTATCTAACTCAGCGTCTATCTTGTGTTTAAGAGCAAATGGCACCCTATGAGGTTTAATCCTGACTGGCACTACAGTAGAATCTAATTTAAATGTTATTGGCAGGCCTGTGTATGTCCCCAGAGCTGAATCAAACACATCTGTGAATTCCTCGCATACTGTCACTAGACTCACGGCTTGCATCTGGTTGATTCCGGTTACTTGGATGCCTAGTGCATCAAACCAATCGAGCCCAATCAGGCTCATTCGCTGACCCCCAACTACGACAACATCCAGGTGCCCAGAAAACCCCTTAAATTTAACGGCTAGTGTGGCCTCACCCTTGACTGCGACTCTGGCATTCTGGAAATCAGTTAGTATAATGTCAGATGGCCTCAGCTTGGCCCATCTCTTACTGCGATTACAGATGAAATTAAATGTCTCAAGTGAAATAATAGATACGGCGGAGCCCATGTCCAGCTCTGTCTTGCAGGGGACCCCTTGCAGCTCCACCTGAAGTCTAAACTTTGGTTTAATAGGGTAGAGAGCTCCTGTACGGCAAATACTTCTGTGGCTGGAGCAAAACCCTACACTATACTGTCCCGGGGCCCCAGTACCTCTCCTGGTTGGGATGTCCAACTGGCGATTCAATGGCCAGTCCCTCTGGCGACCTCTGCAGATGGACACGATGTGGCCAGTCTTTCCGCAGGCCTGGCACGTGGCTGTCTGGAACCTACAGTCCATGCATTGGTGGCGGCCGCCACACCCTGGGCACCTAAGGAAGGGATCTGCCTTGTAAGTCACCCCTTGTTGCTTGTCACTGTGACGCTGTTGGTCATTGTGTCTTTGTAGCTTGTCGACTTCTGTGTCGTCTTTGAGGTTTTCTGTGTTTTCGGCATCCTCGTGGTGGATGGCTTCCTCATGCTGTGCTGTTTTGGCGGGCTGCATGGCTCATTTTGCCCTGCCGGCAGCTTCGTCCGCCATGATTTCTTTCAGCGCGTCTGGGAACAACAGAGTCTCTTTGGCGAAGAGTTTTTGCTGTAACTCTTGATTCTGGAGACTGCAGACAAGCCAGTCTTGTAGCCTCTCCTCGACATCGGAGAACTGGCACAGGCATGTGGCCTGCCTCAAGGCCACGATGAATTCAGACGCTGTTTCACCTGGTTGCTGAACTCTCTGTTGAAAAGCATGGCGCCAAGCGATTACCAACAGCTTGGGCTGAAAGTGGTCTCCAAGCCTCTTCTTCACGTCTGTGAACGTTACGGACTCCAATGGCGTTGGCACAAACAAGTTCTCCGCAATGTCGAATGTGGCTGGGCTGCACACACACAGGAGCGTAGCGGCCTTCAGGCCATCCTCGGTGAGTTGATTCGTGTGTAGATAATTCTCGACCCTGGATAGGTACGAAGACCATCTTTCCGGGTGAGCTATGTCAAATTCTTCCAGCTTTCCGACCTTGGCCATTTCTGCTGGTCTTTGCAGCTGGGGCTCGTTGTCTTCTTGTCCTGCTCCTCCATTGCCCAGGGACTGGTCCTCTGGGCACGTGGTCGCTAGCGTGGCTGTGCTAGGCCAACCGTAGTGGGGGGAATTGCTTTTCCCACCAGGCGTGCTTGGCCTCTCCCCTAGTGACTCCAGCTCAGTTGGAGGAGCAGGATCCCACCTTCGTCTCCAGTGTTAGATACTGGGTTTGTTGCTTCAATGACGAGACGAGGTGAGTGAGTTCAGCAAGGATCATTGTTTATTTGGTTGCAGGAACTGAACTGAGAAACAGGGCTGCGAATGCAGCAATTTATACCCTGGCCTCTAGGTGGAAGCCAATAGGTTTAAAGCAACCTATTGCCGCCCTAGAGGCAGCCAATGGCGGCGCTGGAGATGGGTTGTCTGAGGAGCTGGGAGCCATTAACCAGCTTCCCTGCTTGAGCAACCTTCCAGCAATTAACCCACGTGATATTCCCTTAGCAAGACAAAGCCTAATACATTACAGTAGGACTGATGATATTAGTTTTTGGGTCTACCTGACTCTTGACTTTCTGCATAGACTCTGTTCCCCCACTGTGGGCTTACTGCAGATGCAGATATAGCTTTGAAGACTCAGGATGAAATGTGTGACTTTGTTTGCCTTAAAAGCACATCTCAGCCAAAGATGAAGATGCTTATGAAGAATTTGTATGCCCGATCACTGGAGGCTTTTAAGAAGAGACTGGATAGCAATTTACCAGAAATAGCATGCCAAAGGTGGTACTTGGAGCCCTCTCTGTTGGCACACACACCACCACTGCCGCCAGCAGCAGGTCCATCAGACCGCCACCTGGAGCAGGAGCCCAGCACAAAGGAGGCGAAGTGGCCAACTAGTAAGCTCGGGTAGAGGTGGCAGAGCAGAGGTCAACAACCATTGTCGATTGGTGGACTGGAAGAAAAGGGAGGGGGAAGCCTTTTACATGCGTGCATGCGTGCACAGGGCTGCGAGCATGCACATGCTGCAAATGGGGTGGGGCTAGTGCCTGCGTGATACCAGCCCTGCCCCATTTTTGCGTGGTACAGCGCCTTGTATCTGCACCGTGGAGCGCAGTGGCAGCCGTTTTTGTGCCTTGCGGCAGGGTGGCCCATTTTTGCACCCCCGGGTTTTGCATGCCAGAGGCGGCACTCAGAGGTGCCTCCCTGGCCCCCCGAAGGCACCAGAATGCTGATGCGGCCCTGGCACTTTGCGATAAATAAGTGGGTTTGGGGTTGTGGTTTGGGCACTTGGTCTCTAAAAGGTTTGCCACCACTGGTATAGGTGTCCTAGAAGTGCAGGGTGTTGGACTAGATCACCTCTAAGGTACATTCCAGCTCTGTTGCTGTTACAAGCTTTATCTCATTCCCACACAAACCTGGGATGGTTTGGTTGGATGCATTAGAGGATGATGGCTGAGGTGCCAGGTTTTTGCTTTTATTGTTTTTGGGAGTTTGATTGCTTTTATGAGGCACCCAGAGCTGTATTTCTTATGATGAGCAACCATGTTAGTCCTTTAAGTAAATAAACAGGCCACTTTTTAATGCTGCCCATGTGTAACCTCATTTTATCTACCAAGGATATTTTTTTGCAGAGCAAAACGCCATGGATACAGACTCCATTGATAGTGATAATGTCAAAAACTGCTAGTATCTGTGGAGTCATTGTCCTGGGCTAAAGTAATTTGTACAAAACAATTTCTGTTTGGAAAAACGGCTTACAAAATGAAATATAGTAGGAGGCTGAAACACTTCCTTTACTGAAGGAGGCAGCGATTTATGTCTCTTGACTTTAATTCTTTGAGAATTTCTGTTTTATAGATAGGAATTAGCAACTTGAATTGGGTTTAGCAATAAAGTGGAAGATTTTGCAAGGATTCCAGGCAATGTTATTTATGACTTGGAAAATCACATCTGTCAGCAGTCTAGCCAGATGTGAACTTTGTTCCAGGGTAATTCTATATAGAACACACTGTAATTTAAGAAAGAATGTATTAAGGAATGAATGATTATTTCTTCAGAATGGGACAATTCATGATTTGTCCTTCCAGGAACTGGTTGCAAGAACACCTCAAAATGGTTTTCTTCAGAGATGGGGCCTTTTCAGGAGCAACACCATAATTATTCATCCCCCTTCCCTGGGAGATGTTGCCCTCATTATAGTGTTTAATCTAGGCAGTGAACATGATTGTAATATAGTGGTCTCTTAATGATGTTTTCTGATTTTGTTTAGATAAATGTTTTGGCGGCTGCCAAACATTGCCAATAAATGTTTCCTCAGTTTACCAGAAGTTTAAGTTTGACATGAGGGCGTCTTTATTTGCTAACATTTAGAGGTAGCCCTCAACTTAGGATCACAACTGAGCCCCAAATTTCTGTGGCTCAGTGAAATAGTTGTTACATGAGTTTTGCCCCATTTTACGATCTTTCTTGCCACAGCTGTTAAGTAAAGCACTGCAGTTGTTAAGTTAGTAACACGGTTGTTAAGTAAATCTGGCTTCCCAATTGATTTTGGTTGTCAGAAGGTTGCAAAAGATGGTCACATGACCCTGGGTCATTACCATTGTCATAAATGTGAGTCAGTTGCCAAGCACCTTAGTTTTGATCACATGACTATGGGATGCTGCAATGGTTAATAATAATAATAATAATAATAATAATAATAATAATAATAATAATAATAAATAATAATAATAATAATAATAATAATAATAATAATAATAATAATAATAATAATAATAATAATAATAATTAATAATAATAATAATGATGATGATGATGATGATGATGATGATGATGATGATGATGATGATGATGATGTTGGAAGGGACCTTGGAGGTCATCTAGTTCAATTTCCTGCTCAGGCAGGAAACACTATACCTTTTCAGACAAATGGCTGTCCAGTCTCTTCTTAAAAACTTCCAGTGTTGGAGCATTCACAGCTTCTGGAGGCAGGTTGTTCCACTGGTTAATTGTTCTAATGGTCAGGAAGTTTCTCCAGGAAGTTTCTCTTCTCTCTTTAATTAGTTTCTATCAGTTGCTTCTTGTCCTGCCTTCAGGTGCTTTGAGAATAGCTTGACTCCCTCTTCTTTGTGGCAGCCCCAGAGATATTGGAACACTGCTATCATGTCACCCCTCACCCTTCTCTTCATTAGAGTAGACATACCCAATTCCTGCAACTGTTCCTTATATGTTTTAGCCTCCAGTGGTCATAAGTCACTTTTTTCAGTGTGTTTTGTAACTTTGAACAGTCACTAAATGAATGGTGGTAAGTCAAGAACTACCTGTATATATTCATTAATTCATGTGGCAAATTTGGCTCTGTTTTACTCCTATTTTAATTATTTATTTGATTTATATACTGTCAATGGATTCTTGCCAATTCACCACAATTAAAATTAAAGCAAAATAATATACCGTCATGAGGAGAATCCATATCATAAATCCATAATGAAATTACAGTTGTTGTTGGTTCACCATTCCCCAGATGCCTTGTCTCTAGATTAATGTGGAAACAAATTACAATAAAAGAACAGCTGTGTGAAAGTGAAATTGGACAGAAGAAATAAATTTGCCCATCTTTACTTCACATTGATGAATTTATGAGCTCTGTGCATGTGTGTTTTGGGTAGGGGACTACTGTGATTATAAGCCAGGGTGCATGCATAACGAAATGTATGCACTTTACACATACATGTTCATCTGTGATCGTATGGAGAAAAAGGATTCAATTCCCAACACTTGAAATCCAGGATTGTATGATTAAAAAGAAAAAAAAACCTTTCCATATTGGAATTTTCCCCCTTTCTCTTTTCCCACCTCCTGCAGCCACCAAATGCTTATACTGTAGTGAATGTTATTCTATGGTATGAGTGGAAGCATGTGGTTGGGTTTTACCCGCACAGTTCATGTCCACAGAGTTTGAAACTCGCCCACCAGCACTTCTGGGAGAAGGGAAAATCAGAGTCCATTTCTCTTGTTGTTTTGGACTTGACAGGCTAGATGCTGCCTTGAATTGTGAAGATTTGCACATACATTTTCTCATACTGTAAGGACTTGTCTGCAAGAGCTTGCTTATGTATACGTTCAGCTCTGTTCTGTACCAGCCTGCTACCGGCCTTGCAGAAAAGGCAACCCCTTTACAGACGGCAAGAGGCTGGAATACGTCTGCCAAATTTATTACAAAAACAGACAAGACACCAAGATACCTGAGCTTTGAAACACTATCTGAGCGGTTGCTTTCAGCAAACCAGCCCTCCCCAAACATTCCCTTTATAAAGAGTTCAGGGCGTGGCCTCTCTCTGCCTCCTTCCGAGAAGCCCCACAGCCTTCCTCTCTTTACTCTTACTTGACTGTCTCCTGCGTCGGGCGTCCTTGAACAGGGCCAGCTGTGGGTCATCTTCATCCACACTGTCAGGCTCACACAGCTGGGTCTGCATGGTGACCAAGTGGGAGGGGCCTGCCTGAGGGCTATCATCAGCAAGATCTTCAACCCCCTCAGCAAGGTCTTCAAGACCCCCCTCTTCCTCTGATTCGTCCGACCCAACTGCCGAACCCACAGGCTGACCCTGAATCACAACAAGCTCCTTACATCGGCCTAGTATGAAAGTGCCCTGGTTCTCCTTGTGTTACATTAGAGTTCCCCAACCTTTCCAGCTTTACTGACTGACTGAAAGGGAATGGGTCCGCATGAGCAGCGGGTACACTTGTGTGCAGCTCCATTTGTGCGAGCAGTGTGCACACATGCCCGTCACTTGTGCCCGTGGAGCATGTGTGCATGCACTCATCTGCTGCTCACGAAAGTGGGGATGTGTGTGCGTGTGCTCACCCGCCACTTCCGTGACCCGGTTCTGAAGGGCTCAAGGCCCGGTAGTGGGCCACAACCCGGGGGGGGGCGTGTTTGGGGACCCCTGTGTTACACTTTCACTTTGCTCATCTTTTAGTATATTCCCTTGCAAACTGTTGCACTGTTTCTCTACTGCCAAGTTTCACTCTGGAGACAGATTCAGTTTGGTGGCAAATGGGAGAGATTATTGAATCTAAATGGAGAGTGCCTTGGGAATTTCTAGATTAAAGCACCATTAATGTAAGACATTATTAAGAGGGGAAAAAAGGAAAGCCTTTACTGCTTAAACACAGGTGCTGTATAGCATTCATTGACAGATGTGTTTGAAGAGAGATGTTTTGGCCAGTGCTAAAAACAGCTTTGGGTTTGGTCAGTCTTCTTTCCCCCTCCTTATTCATTCCCCCTGTATCAATAAAAATTAAAGTCCTTTGAGACTCTGAGCATTTTTTCCCCAAAAGGAGTGATAGAAAAAAAAACATACATAGGAAGAACGTTGTTAAACAAACCATCCTAATGTAAAAGAACACAAAGTGCAGCAGATAGCTGAGGTTTTTTTAGAAAGGCTAAAGGAGGGAACTGATAAAAGGTTAAAAAAAAAGATAATAATAGGTCAGAAGAAGACAAGCTGAGAGGGAGAAAGTGTGACCAGAAAGAAGAAGTGTTTCTAAGGAATATAGCAGGCAAAGTGAAACTGCTATATTCTATACCAGTGTTTTTCAGACTTGGCAACATTAAGATGGACTTTGATTCCCAGAATTCCCCAGCCAGCTATGCTACACTGTTCTATATTATGCTGTATATTACACTATATCAGGGGCCTTCAAACTTGGCCCTTTTATGACTTGTGGACTTCAACTCCCAGAATTCCTCAGCCAGGCACGCTGGCTGAGGAATTCTGGGAGTTGAAGTCCACAAGTCATAACAGGGCCAAGTTTGAAGACCTCTGCACTATATATTCTAGGGAGAAGAAGACATTAGATTGGCTGTTCAGGGAAGAAGAATGACAGAATCACTTCAGGCTTCTACTGCTCCCCAAAACAACCCCCACCACGTTCAATGGGTTTTAATCTCAAGGAAGTGGATTGAAGATTGCATTCGCTATGTGTGAGTTAAATAACAGGCTCAGAATATATATAGATTGTAGTCCTTGACTTACGAGTTCAATGGGGATCAGAATTTCCATTGCCAAACAAGATGGTTGTTAAGCGAGTCGCACCCAATTTTACAACCTTTTGCCAGAGTTGACGTCAGTGAATCATAGCAGCATTAAGCAAACTTAATGGGAGAAGATGGATTCACTTAACTTGACTTTGCTTGTTGGAAGTCAGCTGGGATGGTCACAAATGGTGATCAGATGACTCTAGGATGTTGCGATTGTTGTAAATGCATGCTGGTTACCAAGCACCTGATTTTTGAACACGTGACTGTGGGGAATGCTGCCATGGTTGAAGGTGCAAGGACTGGTCATAAATCCCATTTTCCCCCCCCCTGTGCCATTATAACTTTGAGCGGTTGCTAAATGAATGTTTGTAACCAAGGACTACTTGTATATAGAACTCTATAATCAGTTCTATACTTTCATCTTTCTGTAAATAGTTCTGTATTTCCATTTGGGGCAATGTTGCTGAGGATATTGTCTGTAAGTGCATTCTTTTTTCTTTTGGCTTCCTTTCTTTGAAAGCTAGGCAGTTAGCTGGATCAGGGATCCAGAAGGGCTTCTGTCTACACCTGCCTTCGGCAGAACTTTGCAGCAATCTGAGAATCTGAAAAGGGTGTGTGTGTGTGTGTGTGTGTGTGTGTGTGAGAGAGAGAGAGAGAGAGAGAGAGATGAACATGCTTCCTCCTGGTCCTAATTCAGAGCCCTGTGAGGCTTGCGTTTTGCTTTGCCTGATCCTGCCAGCTCATCCTTAATACAGTCTACGTTCTTGCTCAGGTGCAGATTCTAGAATCCATCATGGTTTGGGAGTCAACATGTGTATGCTGCATTTCTCCAAGGAGCCTGGAGCTCATTTTTTCTCAGGGAAAATGACATAGTCCCTTAAATACAATCGCTGGAGCCCTCCGTTATGCAAAGTAATAATATATTTTATTTGATTTAGGCCTATTGTCAGCTATCAACTCAATCATTATGGTTTATATTGCGTAGTTCATACTTAAGAATCTAGACTATTATTCAATAAACCATGTTTAGGCCAAGCATGGCAGAGTGTTTTTTTTTCTTTAAAGAAAATGTATGGTGCACCAGATCAGACTAAGACAACTGGACATCATGAATGAAACTTCACCCTTTCCTCCAACACAATATTTCCCCTCTGCAGCTTAGCATCAAAGCCAGTATTGAATGGAGTAGCAGGGAAATCTTAGTAAAAAAATAAATAGATCAATCAATAAATGACTGCTCGGTTTTTTTTCCAATCCACTGCTGCTAATGAAAAATTCCATTCATATGTGAGGAGGAATGATTTTTCTCAAAAGCAGAAGCCAGGAGAAGCATTTAATCTTGAGAGTTATTACAAAGGGTTCATTGAATTGCATACGCAGAATATTGATGCTGAAAATTTATCCATTTGTGCATCTGTGAGTGTCAGAAATCTAGAACTCTGTAATCAGTGGCTTGAAAGGAATGAAGCAAGCAAAAAGTTCTGTTTTATTTTGTTTTAACTAGGCAAAAAACATCTGTTGGTATTAGGCCAGACCAATTCCATTTACTGGTTTCATATTGCTGCCAATTGCAGAGGCCAATATTAGCATAATAGAAGGTTAGAATTTCTCTGAGGATCAAGGACTGACTAGTCTGATCTTTAATTGTAGCGAATGAGCAGTGCCCATCCAGTCTTGGTTTAAAAATCTGTAATGAAGAAGCGTCTGGCATATTTGGCATTTTTGCTCCATATATGACCACCTTGCATTATCAGAAAATTCTTGGTGGTGTTCAGCCTGCTTCCAGTCGTTGTAGTTAGCTGAGGTCTTCTTTTCTGAAATGTCCACTGATTGGGCAATTTTCCATATATTTGAATATGGATCTTGGATTGCTTTAAGGCAATCCATTAAACTTTCTTCTAGAATGAACATCATTTACATTGCCCTGTCTGGACAGAATGAGTGAGCATTTCTAAAATTGCGGTGTTCGTAATTAGACTCAATTCTCCTCAGAGAGTTCATTCAAAACACTACTTTTCTGGATTTTTTTGCTATTGTTGTGATAATCTGGAATTGCACCAGTTTTTAATGTGACTACACTTAGCTGGTGGGCTACTAAAATCAGGTATATTGTTATCGAAGTTTGAATGGAACCTAGTTGATGTCAAATGCTAAATGGGGTTAGTTTTGATTAGAATCTGGTTTGAGACCACTAGGAAATAAATGTTTGTAGGCTATACTAGGAATTTTTAAAAAAAAAATCTCGGAAGAAAGTGATGGGAAACCCACATCCATATTATTGTCCAAAAAACTACATACCGGTAGATACTGTCATGAAATCACCTGGAAATGAATTTAATCCAAAGTAGAGTTATCCACCTCAGAATCTTCTGTTCTGCTTCTGCACAACTGATTATCTCTACCTAAATGTAGAATTTCATATTTATCTGTTTTGTTAGTTTTGAATTCATTTTCTCATTCAATCGAAGTAATCTTGAATGCTGTTTTTGACTTCAGTTTGGTAAAATCTACAAATTTGTTGAGCAGTTTCTCTGTATATAGTCCATAAGGTAGGAAATGAATGTGACCCTTCAGAATTCCTAAGAGAGATCCCTTTGAAGCATTTTTCCCCCAACATTACCAATTTTAAGATTCTTGCACTTTAACTCCTAGAATTCCCCTGCCAGGCTCCTGGCTGAGGAATTCTGGGAGTTGAAGTCCAGACCTCTTAAAGTTGCCAGGGTTCGGAAACATTGTGTGAAGGATGAATAATAGGACAGACTTATTTCTGTGGGACAATAACCCAACTGAAACATAAAAGTTCATAGGAAACTGCCTTATATTGTTGGTACAGCAGTGGTAGAGGATACGAATGCAAGCTAATTAATATTTCCTCAATTGGTGAAACAGATATAACTAGGATGACCAGATCTGACCTGCAAAAATCTAAATATCCACTAGATGGTAGCCAAAAATTGATGTTTTTTTAATATTTCTTTGCTGCTTTGATATGATGGCCTAGAAAACAGGAGGCTGTGAGTTTTAGTTTTGCTTTAGGTATAAAATCAGATAGGTGACCTTAAATCTTTCTCTCTCTCAGCCCTTGGAAGAAGGCAATGGAAACTACTTTAAACTCTTCCCAAGAAAACTACATAGATTTGTCCATGTAGTCAACATTACAACAGTATGTGTATGTGTGAAACACACACAAACTTACCAAGTACAATAATTTAGGTATAGTGGAGGGAAATGTTCAGATATTTTTTTCCACCAGAGAAAAGATCTGTTCTCTACTAGTTATGTTTATTTCCTGAAAATCTTGAGAGACACATCATTTTTGTTTGTGTGAATTCTTCAGCCCCATTTCTTTGTTGATGTGGTTTTGTTCATTCACTTTTCTGGTACATTTGCTAAAGTCTGTGGAATTTATCTTGCTGGAGTCAGTATCATTTCTGAGCCTTTTTGACTAAGATCAAGTACAGTACTTAATTCTGTCTGCAAGCATGCATGAGATCAGGCTGTTTGTCCACTTATCTCAATACTGTTACAACCCAATTGTCCAAAGTCACAAGCTGATAGAGTCTGTTACTATAATTTGATGCTATCTAGTTCTGAGATCACATTAGGGATCGACTCCTGAGAAATAATAGAGCCAGAAATTGCCATCTCTTAAAATGGCTTCCTAACTTGGCCAATTCTAAAACCAGGGAGATTGTTTTGGTTGTAAATGTGGATGGTGAACAGATTGATTTATTTAAAGACTGAAAGAAAAGTTAAAAGAGACAAAAAAAATCTCTTGCCACAAAGGAAGAGTTCTCGGTTTAGAAAGGAACTTTTTGAAGTTTCTTTCTAAACTGAAAAACTGAAGGAATTTCCTTATGGGATTTATTTGAAAAGTGGGAAGCCAGAAAGATATTTGAGGAAAGCTGCTGGAGTGACCAGAAGATAAAATCAGAAATGAGATCATAAGAGAAAGAAGACTACATACAAAAACAGCAAATAAAGTAGTTTGCTCACCTGGAGAGAATGTCTTTGGATCCTACACCATACAAAGCATATACAAAAAGAGGAGAAGGTCAAAGAACGCAAGGCAGACATGGAAGAAGATGGAGAGACAACATCAAAGACAAACTACAACAGTATCAAACAACAATGGTTGAGGCCGTCAGAAGAGCAAAAACCAGAACTTTGTATCTCCCTCGATACCTGAAGCGGTAAAAGACAAAGGAAAGGAAAAGAAAGAAAGAAAGAAAGAAAGAAAGAAAGAAAGAAAGAAAGAAAGAAAGAAAGAAAGAAAGAAAGAAAGAAAGAAAGAAAGAAAGAAAGAAGAAACTAGAAAAAGTACAGACTTGTTGGAGAGATGATTGTAGAGCAACATACAACTTATTCCAATACATATACACAAAACAAAGATACAGATACACTTTGGCTATCTTTTAATTAAATAACTATCTGGACACCATGTTCCATTTAGCAATTTTAATAAAAAATCTCTTCTTTTTTCATATTTTCTTTAATGAAAAGCAAATTCTCTTCCGTCAAATTGAATATCCAGTAGGAAAAAAAATGTATTTTTAAAAATTCTACTAATAGACACAAGAGTTAACATTTATTATTTCTTTTTGCATATACGGACATGAAAAGAAAAACAATGAAGGAATAAAAAAATGAGGAAGGAATAAATGTAGACTCTGTTACCTATTCAAGGGTCACTGATATATAGTTATAACATTCAGGTTTTCAAGACAACTGATTATTTTTGGCTTTGTGCCTTTAAAAGTCTGGGATAAACTACCAAGGCACCAGAGGTCATCTGGAATTACAAGTCTTTTTTTATGCTGCTCCTAGAACTAGCCAAGATAATGCTGAACACAAGTGATGCCAGTTTACGTTGAAATGAAATAAAAGAGCTCTGTTAAACACCCAATGGGCTTCATACACTGATAAAGCTAAAAGATCCCCTCCCTTAAAATTCATAAAAACTGGAAAACTTAGTTTTATCTTTCTTAGAACAATAATCTCCAGTGATGGTTGCAGATGGATCTCCATTCTTGATCTAGGTGCTTTCCCACATTTAGTTTTCAGCTGCTTGTCTTTAGGGCAAAATCTGGTTGGAAATCAAAGTGGTTTAAGGACCTCCTGTTCAGATATCAATCCTTTTCTTCCACTTCATCTCAGAGGTAGTGAAATGTTTTGTCTGGGCTGTGGCCAACAAGCTTGATGGATTTTCCTGCTTCTTTTCCCCATGCCAGGGACGTAAGTACCAATAACTGTCCCTTCTCTGGGCATTTCTTTTGAGCACTGGTAAAAAACAGGAAAACAATAGTTTTATTTTTATTTATTTTTTTATTTTAATTCCATTTATATCCCGCCCTTCTCCGAAGACTCAGGGCGGCTTACAAACTTAGCAGTAGCCTTCATTCTATGTATATGCCTGCTTATTAGGGCTTTCACACACCCCCAAGCGGCATTATTACAAAGTCAGCTTAATTGCCCCCAACAATCTGGGTCCTCATTTTACCTACCTGGGAAGGATGGAAGGCTGAGTCAACCTTGAGCCTGGTGGGATGCGAACCTGCACTAATTGCAGGCAGCTGGTGTTACTTAAGGAGGCATTAGCCCACTGCTCCACCAAGGCTCAGTTCATCTTGCCACCTGAGTTATGAAGTGAACCCTCACAGAACTCTTGCCAATGTCATCCAATTAAAACAAACAACCAGCATTTCCCCATTCCATTATTAACCTGCAAATAAATAAATGAATGAACACGTCCAGTCTTTCATGGCAGGCAAACCACTACAAAAAAGCCGCTGAAGATAGAGAAGAGAAAATGGAAGGGCATCTCCATCAGAGTACACACCAACCAATCGGAATAGAGGAATTTGAATAATTTGGAACGTAGAACATTTATGGATCAGATTGTCTTGCTTAAATTAACAGAGAAGGGAAAATGCTACTTTTAATGGAGAGCCAAAAAAAAATATTACGTGGTGGTGGTCTTCTCAGCAAGCTAGCAGTGGGGTGGGGACACCATCATCCATTCTGCTTACTCGAAATGATAGACTCATCTTGTGCTGGAACAAGCAAGAGGCACAAATTAGTTCTGAGCAAAGAAAGTTTGAATAATTTGGAGATCTAAACAGAAATCAAGGAACTGACTTGAGAAATAGCACAAGAAAGAAAGAATGGACAGTATATTGTCTTTTGATTTCTTTTCCCCTGATTCACCTTCTTGAGAAAGGTGTTATGCCCTCTCTATAAATCCTGGCAATCAGCAGAAGAGTGAATATATATGTTATTGGTGTCCTTTTTAGAACCATTAAGTATAGTTTAGTTTGTGTTCTGCAGTCCCGTCCCCCCCCCCTTCCTGTGCTGCTTAAAATTAGCCTGACTCAAACCAAGTTTCCCAGGACAGGAACTTTTCATTTATTACTTACTCACACTGTCATCAGAAATTAATTTTGGCCTTGAAAGACAAATTGGGCGGTAGCTTATAAAGTTAAATGAGAAGAACAAGCAAGCATCTGTTTCTTCTGTACTTTGTCTCCTTGGCGTCTTTCATATAAATGAATGTGAGTGTTCAAACTTAAATTAAGATCTTTGGCTAGATAAACAGTTAAAACTGGTTCCCATAGTTACCTCTCACACATAGCTGTGATTGCATTATAATCCCCTAGTAATCAGGTCTAAATGAAAGAAAGATGATAAGGGTGCTATTTTCAGTTTTCAGTCCTGATTTTTATTAGCTCTCAATCAGATCATGACTGTTTTTTCTTTCATCACACTGTGTCTGCAAAATCCTTACCAAGGTAAACTGTAAATCTTTATATAGGGTTGTAAAGTGTAAAATTTGCATTTTAAATAATATATTTTAAGAGGCATCAGACAAAGGAAGCTCTAAGCCTTATACAGATGGGTTGCCTGCAGACTGGAGGAGAATAAAAGTTACTATCCACCAAAATGTTTGTTGAAATGAAAATGTGTCATAATTTGTGTATTTCAGGCAAGGCAGTTCAGTGGTTCCATTTGCTTTAACATCTTGTTTGGCATCCAAATGCGTCTCTTAATGAATTGTGGGCAAAGCTATAATTGTGATCCAAGCTCACACAAATGTTTTTCTTTTGTTAATAATAGATTTCTAGCCCAATTTGCAAAGAGACAGAAAAGGGAGGTTTGCTCTCCTTTTATTCTCACATCAGCAACGCTGTGAGGTAGGCAGGACTGAGAGGTAGATTTGAACCTAGATCTCTCTGGTCCTTGTCCAACAATCCAGTAATTATTCTGCACTGGTTTTTTTTTACGGAATTAAAGAATATAGAGAAATGTCATATGGCAGTAGCATGGAAAGATTCATTACCAGGAGTATTTCAGCTACTAGGGGTGTTATAGCATTGGAATGTGCTACAAGCCAGACTTTGATGAAGCTACAACAGCCAATTCAAGCTAAATGTGCACCAAACCACAGCTCCTTCCCATTGCAGTTTAAAGAAAGGAAAAAAAAGGCCCAGTTCAGCCAAATTTGTTTTAGCTAGTATTTCATTCCAAGGCATTGATTGAGACTGTTCTATACCCTTGGTGGAGCCTTGGTGGAGCAGTGGGCTAATGCCTCCTTAAGTAACACCAGCTGCCGGCAATTATTGCAGGTTCGCATCCCACCAGGCTCAAGGTTGACTCAGCCTTCCATCCTTCCGAGGTAGGTAAAATGAGGACCCAGATTGTTGGGGACAATTAAGCTGACTTTGTAATAATGCCACTTGGGGGGGTGTATGAAAGCCCTAATAAGCAGGCATATACATAGAATGAAGGCTACTGCTAAGCTTGTAAGCCGCCCTGAGTCTTCGGAGAAGGGCGGGATATAAATGGAATTAAAATAAAATAAATAAAATAAATACCCACTTTCCCTAGTTACTGTCTGAGTAGATGTTACTCCAAGAGCCAGTTTGGTGTAGTGGTTAAGGCATCAGGCTAGAAACTGGGAGACTAGGAATTCTAGCCTCACCCTGAGCACAAAGCCAGTTGGGTCACCTTGTGCTTTTCTCTACTTTCTCTCTGCCCCATGGAGGCAAACCACTTTTTAAAAACCTTGCCAGGGACTGGCCCAGGCAGCCTTTGTGAATTGGACATGATTCAACAGGAGGGAGAAAAAAAATGTACTGTACCCCGTAGGTCTGCACTGCTATCTCTTATTGAAATCAGTAGGTCTGTGATATTCCTTTTTGGTATGATCATTGCCTAATAGTGAGCCTGTCTAATTTCTTTAAACATCTAAGCTATCAGAATTATCTGATTTCCACAATGTTGGCTCATCACCCAGGCCCGTGGCCAGGGCTGTTTCCTAGCTAGCCAATGTTATGCACCAACAGTTAGAGGCAAAACAACCTATCCTCTTCCTTCTTATACTCTCGCTCTCTTTTCACTTTCCCCATATTCTCCACCGTTTGCAATTTTGGACAATGGCACGCTGCAGCGCATGTTAAAGCAACTGCAGCTGACCCCCATGTAGAAAAGCCCATGGTGGTTGGCATTTCTGATGGGAAGGACTTGCCAAGGGTCAGGCCGGATGCACAGAAACACAGAAAGATGGATGGTACGAGCAGAAGAACCATCAGGGGCCCTATCAATGGGAGATAGATTGCAGCCCAAGTACAATTGCTCTTTGGCCAACCATGCACAAGGAGCACATAACATGTATACTCAGGGGGTTTACCAGCCCCATCCATACAGTAGCAACATGATGGGGGTATACTGAGGTGCACCAAAAATGACTGGGGCTTCTGTATTGGGCCCCAGCTGACGCTTCTGCGTCACCTTCATAATTAACCTCCTGCAGAGCACGTTGCAATAGTCCAAAGAATGTAGGTCACCAATAATATTTAGGTCACCTGTTCTTCATTGATCCTTAAAATCATTCCAAACATACATAAAATGCAGCTGTGTTAAATTACTCCAGTGCCTTGGGAAAACATTTTCATTTGTCTTCTCAAAGTGCAGAATGTAAACCTGCTTGGTGTGTAAACAGAAAATTAAAATTCTTTGGGGAATTATTAAAACTATTATGAAGTTAGTCCCCCTACTTAATATAAAGTGAAGAAGCCTTATTGAAAAAACAAACAAACCTGTAACTATTCCAAACCTTTTTAAGTACTAACACTCAGGGGAAGTTAATATCAGAAAGACAGCCAAACATCCGTTCATAAAAACCCTCTGAAACAGCAACATTTGGATGTAAAAATTTAATCTGGTGCCACATGAAATAGTACTCAGAGTTTCCTTTCTCAACATACTTTATTAGTCATTCGTATTTTAAACCCTATAAGCTCAAATTCAACCCTGATTCATTTAGAAGTAGACAGCGCTCGGTTCCTGAGGTTTTGTTCATGTGCATTTGTGGGACTGTTAACCACATGTAATATCCAGGAGATGTCTCTGTATCTAATGACACACTTGGAAAATAAGAGTAAATTGTAGGCCCTGATTATCAACAGATAACAATAGATGCTGTATATAAATAAGTGCTCAGCATCAAAACCCATTATTGGATTAGCTATATAATCATGTTCCAGGCAGTAAGTCTGTGCTGACAAATGAACACTTTTCAATTCGCTTAAGGTCCTCATCAGCAACGGAACTAATTTTACATTCTCACCCATTAAGTGAATAAGATGTGGAAAAAAGCTGTCTGCTTTTTGAAGTGTAAATTTGCTGCTACAGGCTGTGCAGACCAAAGCTCTTTTGAAGCAGTGAAATGCAATCATCTCTGGGGACATGTGAACTTGACCAAGTTTGGGTCATTTGTGCAAGGCTTAGGGGGTGAGGATAAGGGGGGGGGAGAAATGAGTGGTTGTTGTGTTCTTTGGCTCTAGGTTTTGGCAGATAAGAGGGCCATTTGGATGACTAAACTTTGCAAGTTTTCCCCTCCCATTGGTGGAGAGGAGTTGCAGCACAGATGCAATCTTCTAGAGCTCAGAAAGGAAGTTTGACGTATTTCTGAAACTGCTGCTTGTGAGATAGCTTGTCTGTTCAGGAATTCTTGCTTAATGGCAGTTTAAAAGTAAACTGCCCCTTTGCAGAACCTTGTTAGCAGAAATTCTCACCTCGAGCTAAAAGGCTGCCACAAAACTTGGCTTTATTTGGAAAAGGGAGCTTTTCGAGACAAGATCTGCGGGCCACCCAACTAACCCAAAGGGTAGGCTTGTCCAAGTTTTGGCATGCAGAGGACCCTGGCAGTCTCTTCAAGCAACGGGGGTGGGTTGGGTTGGGAGGAGAGGGGAAACACTCCAATCATCAACATCGGCAACAAAACATGATAAGGTTAAAAGGTCAAGCACTTTGACGTTAGCACAAAAATGTAATTGACTGTTTTGTGTAAATTCTGGCCTATATAAAGCTAATCTTGAATGTTGGAGGCCTACAGTGCCACAATTAACTCTGTTGTCTCTAATTCAGAAATACACATTGTTCTACAAAAGTGTATGGTTGACCTAATATAAGCACTATGCCTTCTTCATATCCCTTGCCATCATGCAAACTAGTCTAAAACCCCGTCAACAAAAGCTCTTCCAATGGCAGAGTTTGCATGTGGTCTTTCATGGAGGCATGCAAGTTGTGGCCCTTATTTGATGATGCTGTGCAATTCTCCCATTCTCAGCTGATGCTCTTTATTTGCTTGTGAAGTTGTTTTGCTAGGAAGTTTTCTGAAGGCCACCTCCATTCAGATAAATGCTTGGGGATTGTAAATCTAGTTATATTTTCCTAGGAGTATGCTCTCTGAAACACAGGGCTTGCATTTAAGACTGCATGATGTGCTGTTAAGTTGTGATTTTGCTGAGCCGTGCAACTGTATTTAAGTACAAAATCCAAGTATATTTTTAATGTACCTGTTTAGCCTTGTCTTCAAAGTCAACTCATTTCCCCCCCCAACTCAATCTAACCCCTCTAAGTTTTTTTTTTGTTTAACCTGGATTTCTGCCATTGGAAGAGTTTTTGTCAATAGTGTTTTAGACTGATTTGCATGACGGGAAGGGGTATGAACAAGGAAACGCGCTTATTGGGTCAACCATGCAGCAACACCTTTGTGGAACAATTGATGTTTCTGAACTAGAGGCAACCAAGTTAATTGAACCCAATCAGAATAGAGCTGGAAGGGACCTTGGAGGTCTTCTAGTCCAACCCCCTGCTCAAGCAGGAGATCCTATACCATTTCAGACAAGTACCACTGTAGGTCTCCAACATTCAAGACTAGCTTCATATATAGGCCAACATTTACACAAAACAGTCAATAGCGACCCCAAGAATTCTATCAAAGAGATTTGATAAATGGTTGGGGTCAAAAGGGGGGGGTGTCAGTAAAGTGTGGAGGTTAATAGGAACATATTGAACCTAGTAACTTATGATTAAAACTCCCTAATCTCCAACGAAATTGCAGCGCCCACTCAGCAAATGCATCCTTCCCATTAATAAACCTCACAGTTTCAGCAAAAAAAAAAGGTAGGTTAAATCTCAGATTTTTCATATTTAAAATATTTTGTGAAGTGATTACCATCATTTTTTGCAGTGGTTGACATTATTGTACTATTTAAGGTAAAGGTAAAGGTAAAGGTTCCCCCGCACATGCGTGCTAGTCGTTTCCAACTCTAGGGGCCAGTGCTCATCTCCGTTTCAAAGCTGAAGAGCCAGCACTTGTCCGAGGACGTCTCCGTGGTCATGTGGCCGGCATGACTAGACACCAAAGGCGCACGGAACGCTGTTACCTTCCCACCGTAGTTGTCCCTATTTTTCTACTTGCATTTTTACGTGCTTTCGAACTGCTAGGTTGGCAGAAGCTGGGGCGAGTAACAGGTGCTCACTGTGCTACGCAGCACTCGGGATTTGACCTGCCAAACTGCCGATCTTCTGATCGACAAGCTCAGCGTCCTAACCCACTGAGCCACTGCTTCCCTACTGTAATATTTAGTTAATAGTATTGTTGTTGTTGTTATTGTTAGCTGCGAAGTCGTGTCCGACCCATCCCGAACCTATGGACAACATTCCTCCAGGCCTTCCTGTCCTCTACCATCTTCTGGAGTCCATTTAAGCTCACGCCTACTGCTTCAGTGACTCCATCCAGCCACCTCATTCTCTGTCGTCCCCTTCTTCTCTTGCCCTCAATCTTTCTCAGCATTAGGCTCTTCTCCAGTAAGTCCTTCCTTCTCATCAGGTGGCCAAAGTATTTGAGTTTTAGCTTCAGGATCTGGCCTTCTAAAGAGCAGTCAGGGTTGATCTCCTCTAGGACTGACCGGTTTGGTCGCCTTGCAGTCCAAGGGACTCGCAGGAGTCTTCTCCAGCACCATAGTTCAAAGGCCTTGATTCTTTGACGCTCAGCCTTTTTTATGGTCCAACTTTCACTGCCATACATTGCAACTGGGAAGACCATAGCCTTGACTATATGCACTTTTGTTGACAGGGTGATATCTCTGCTTTTTAGTGTGCAGTTAATAGTATATTTCATGTAATTGTTACATTGGGGATCAGTGAACCATCTGAAATGTCATGGAGGGGCTGATCTGCTGAAGAATTTGGGAACTCCTGATTCAGGCAGAGATTTTTACACCTTGCAAAAAACCTTTAGAGAAAATGTCTCCATATTATCGTACACAGTACAGAATATACTTCTATAATGCATGATCAGGCAAAGAAAGAGGTAAATGCATCTGGTTATCGGTTTTAGAGGTACTGATGTTAGTGAAGTTTCAATCTGAAATAACTAGCATTTGAAACCTATTTTGAAAGAACTTGTTTGTAAATGTGTTCTCCAAACATTAGGAGAGCCTCTCCCTGAGGAATTAGGATATCTACTTGACAATGGAAGTATATAGCCCTCTAAATGATGTAAGTATTAGACAGTTTGTGGTGTCCTTAAAAAGGCACTCCTTTTTATTTCTTTAGAAGGGAGCTTAAAAGATTTAGAGAGGATTCTTTAGCCGACCAAGTATAAAAGCTATAAGTCACAAATCTTTGAGATATTTTGGCTGGCAGAGAAAAATAGAGAAAGAGAAGACCTGAGACTCAGGGCCTTGGGCAGTATATCCTCTTAGTTCTCCTTCTTCTTCTTCTCCAACTACAAAGTATAATTTAAATCGATATTATTTACACCCATCCCATTCTTCCCTAGTGTTTTTTTTAAAGCAGAGCAGAGTAATTAATTAAAGTCAGGAGGAAAACACCAGAGATGTTATAAATTATGAAGATTCCACCAAGTTCATGCTAGCCAACGGGTTATGAGAAATTTAAATGATATCAAAGAGAGAATATGGAAGAAGGGAAGAAATGTCAAACAGACGTATTCTAAAACTTCCCAGCAAGAAGCCTAGAATTACAGCTGGTTTTTGAAATTGTTAATAGTTTTCTGAAATTCACTTCTCAGGGCGTTCTGAAAATGAAAGTGGCACAATATGAGAAATTATTGGGAAAGATAAAAGACAATTAAACAAAATGTAGAATGTCTCCCTATGAATTTGCACTTCATTTTCACCTTTAATGCTGAATATAATTCCGATTCTCTAACCAAAGGCTCTTTGATTCTCTGCTTTAACAACTGTAATCTTGCAGCAGTAGCCCTATCTGACTTTAAAAAAAAGAAAAAGAAAAAAAAGCTGCTACAGTGGTAATTGGAAGGTGGGGCTGATTGCAGCCCCTCAGTTTACAAGGCTGTTTGGCTGGCATTTAAACTAAAGTGGGAGGAATCAAGTTTAGTGAACATTTTATTGATGTTCTACACATCCCCCGTTCTCCCCATGCCAAACTGCTTGCTTCTGACTAAACATGTCAAAGCACTGAACTTGTAAATGAACCTTAGCCCTAATCCAACTTTGCTATTGTGTGCTCCTATTGTTTTCTTTCTAATGCCTCTTGTTTCTGCTCCAAAACTTCATACCAACATGGATCGTTATGAAGGTAGAACCCTGATCAGTAATTACTCTGACTTCACTATTTTTTGGGACTATAAGTCACAGAACAATTTTGGGACTATAAGTCACAGA
The DNA here is from genome assembly GCF_964194415.1 of Vipera berus. Classification (NCBI taxonomy): domain Eukaryota; kingdom Metazoa; phylum Chordata; class Lepidosauria; order Squamata; family Viperidae; genus Vipera; species Vipera berus. The sequence goes on from NW_027673531.1 coordinate 37,708, forward strand.
ACAATTAGTGACCCTGCTGATTGTGGGGAGTCATGGTCAAAAGACATATGGAGGGCATCACGTTAGGTTAAGGTGATGGATGGATGATTTTATTCCTCAAATGATTGTTGTTTTACTGTATGGATGCGTTCATTGGGACAGTCGCTTTTAATGCTGTGATGCTACCCAGAGCCATTTGGAATGGGACAGCCTCGAAACGTAATAAAGAAATAAATGTTTTATAAATTAAGAGCATTTGTTCGAATTCCCTTGCACCCCAAAGATGTATGACTAAGAGCTTAAGGCAATTTCTTGTGCACAGTTTTATTCTCCACCGAGTCTGTAGCTTCAACAGCTTTTCCTTGAGCAAATGCATCCCTCAGTGGAAAAATGTACTGGCCAAACACTGGCCTAAATTATTTGGACATTTGCAACAATCTTGGCATTCATTGCAGAGATGGGTAATTTAATCTTTGTGCAAATGCTAAAAAGAAAAAAAGAAAAGAAATATTGCTGGTTTGTAGCAGGAATGCCAGGCTCCCTTCTCCTTGCAAGCCATCTCTATTTCAGAGTCCCAGTAGAGTGCTTTGAAATTTCACAACCCACACTAGAAAGTACGATTTTTGTTTAAAGCTTACTTTTAACACACTGCGTTAGGAGACTTCAGTGCCTGCTTTGGCTTCAGACAGAAAGTAAGTTAAAAATACAATAGGTTTAAAATAATCAAGAGGAAGTAACTGCTAGGAGAGAGGAGGACCAGCCTCAGACCAAATTCATCATTCTTGATGGCTCAAGTGTGCTTCTTTGCAGAGGGATAAAATGAGAAGGAGAAGCCTTACAAAGGTTCCCATGCAGTAAAGCTAGATTTAGTGATAGGAGAACTTTCAGCTTTGGAAACAGTACCTGTAAAAACTAATGAGTCCCCATGCGCCTAGAAATAAAAAGTGAGTAGCAATAGCTTTGGGGGATTTTATATTAGTTGATGTAATCACTTGCTTTCCCAAGTCAAACGTCTTTTGATTCCATGCCTAAATAAACAAAGTACAATAGTTTCATCTATTAGCTGGCCTCTATTTCCCCTGGAATTGCACAGGAAGAGAGGAAATACAATCTGAAGGAAGGGAAAGCCATGGTCAAAAATAATCCTAAGAACATTTAAAAGTTTGGTCTTGAGTGGGTAAGATGAGAGAGCTGGCAAGTTCGTAATTACGGGAAAAAAATATTGTGAAAATGCTGCTCCTAATTGCATTACTTACTTTTTAAAGCTGGGGTCTCTGTTCATTCTCTACTTATCCAGCAAACAGTAATGAGTCTCAGGTTGTAATTTTGAATAAGTAGACGTTCTCTGGCCTTTTTCTAAACTGGCACCTTTTCGCATGTTGGTATTACAATTTCCAGTCTTGCTAACCAGCTTGGTCTTCCAATATCTTGGTTGCAAATTCCAGATGTTGTGATCCCAGCACAGGAGTGCCAAGGCTTTAACAGCAAGGAAATGAGCCATAAATAAGAATGGGATCTATGTAGACCTCCCACCCCCCGTTGTGATCTTACCATTCAAAATTCTATAGAGCTCAAAAGATGTGGCAGTGTTATAGTGAATCGTAGCCATAGTATGTAGTGTTACTCATTGTATAAAGTTACTTGCTGGATCAATCACTCCTAGCTAGTGGGTTAATCAGAGGAATTCAGATCTGCACAACTTTGGAATCAAGTTATCTCAAGGTTTTGAAATATGGGATGAGGACATTCAGCTTGGTTTTCTGCACTATTCAGTGGCCCTAATTCTTGCCTTGAGGGATCTTGCTACAGGAAGAGACACCTTCTCTTTTTTATCTGGGTTCTTGGCTCAGTGGAATCAGATTGGAGAATGTTAGGGATGTCAAGATCTTGTCCTCATATCTTTGGAGATGAGCTTTTCTCCTACCCCAGAGAACTGCTGCTTTCACAGTGGTCCTTTTACTGAACCTCCACAGGTGATTTCTTACCTGTTGTCCCTGTCTCTTTCTCTCTCTGATTGTGTCCCATTTTGCTAGATAACTTTTTTTATGTTTGCTAATGTTTGCATATAAACAACAAGTAACCTTTTTGCTTAAATGGACTGGGTGGGCTGTATGCTTATTCCGATCTGAGTACACGGGTGGATGGGATTGTCCTGGATGCAAACTAAACTGGGAGTTATTGATAGTAATTTTCTACAAAAGGATTACAGATGGGGTCCAAATTAAACTCTAAGCCCTCAAAGCACTTTAGCCACAACATCTGAATTTGTTTCCAGATGTTTGGTCAAGCAAAGGGCTGAGCCAGCACTCACAACTGTGGCTTCTCATTAGAACTTAAAACATTTTAATTGTTGTTGTTAGTTGCGAAGTCGTGTCCGACCCATCGCGACCCTATGGACAACGTTCCTCCAGGCCTTCCTGTCCTCTACCATCTTCTGGAGTCCATTTAAGCTCACGCCTACTGCTTCAGTGACTCCATCCAGCCACCTCATTCTCTGTCGTCCCCTTCTTCTATTGCCCTCAATCTTTCCCAGCATTAGGCTCTTCTCCAGTGAGTCCTTCCTTCTCATTAGGTGGCCAAAGTATTTGAGTTTTAGCTTCAGGATCTGGCCTTCTAAAGAGCACTCAGGGTTGATCTCCTCTAGGACTGACCGGATTGATCGCCTTGCAGTCCAAGGGACTCGCAGGAGTCTTCTCCAGCACCATAGTTCAAAGGCTTCAATTCTTTGGCGCTCAGCCTTTCTTATGGTCCAACTTTCACTGCCATACATTGCAACTGGGAAGACCATAGCCTTGACTATACGCACTTTTGTTGACAGGGTGATGTCTCTGCTTTTTAGTGTGCTGTCTAGATTTGCCATTGCTTTCCTCCCGAGGAGCAAGCGTCTTTTAATTTCTTGGCTACAGTCCCCATCTGCAGTGATCTTGGAGCCCAGGAAAATAAAATCTGTCACTACCTCCATTTCTTCCCCATCTATTTGCCAGGAATTGAGAGGGCCGGATGCCATGATCTTGGTTTTCTTAATGTTTAGTTTCAACCCAAGTTTTGCACTCTCCTTCTTCACTCGCAACAAGAGGCTCTTTAGTTCCTCTTCTATTAATGCCTGCAAAGCTAGCATAACATTCTTTAAAATGGCAGTAACACCAGGACCAGAAAACCTGATGCTTGAAAATGGGAAAGAAACATCCGAGCATGAATTTTTTTTTTAAAATTTTAATCCCATTTATATCCTGCCCTTCTCCGAAGACTCAGGGCGGCTTACAATCTAAGCACAAATGAAATGTGCTTAGCAATAGCCTTCATTCTATGTATATGCCTGCTTATTAGGGCTTTCGCCCCCCCCCTGCGGCATTATTACAAAGTCAGCTTATTGCCCCCAACAATCTGGGTCCTCATTTTACCTACCTCGGAAGGATGGAAGGCTGAGTCAACCTTGAGCCTGGTGGGATGCGAACCTGCACTAATTGCAGGCAGCTGGTGTTACTTAAGGAGGCATTAGCCCACTGCTCCACCAAGGCTCTTACACCACCAAGGCTCTTACACCACCAAGGTGTAAGAGACATTACTTGAAAAACTGGATCTCTAAGAGTTATGGAGTTGCTATATCCAGAGGAAGCTCAAGTTAGGATTGGTTGGATGAAATGGGATATATAACTTAGGTCTGAAATAATTCTGAGATTAAACTCGGCAAACTATAAATTGATTTAAAAATTGTGCTTCAGGAAAGGAGATTTGGGGCAAGCTTAAACAGACGTACGCAAGCACAGAAATCAGCAATAATATTTTAAGGTTCATAAAATTTGTAAAATCTGAAATTACAGAGTGGAGTGGAATTTTAATTGAACATGTGGCTGAGTGTTTCTCTATTCAGAAGTCACTAAAACAAAATAGTGTGAACCTTTCTGTTGATTTAATCAAGGAGCTGTTATTAAGATCATTACCAGAAAACTATAAATATATAGTAGAGTTAATCAAACTTCATGATGAAATTTCCCTTGAGGATGTAATTGCCATACTGGAGGCATACCAGCGTGATTTGAGCCATGCAACTGAAGGGAAGTCTCTAAACAAGATAAAAAAGAGAAATGTAGTTTGGTGTTTACTGTAATAAAACAGGACAAATTAAAAGTGCACGCAGATTTTACCAAGCTAAGACCTATACAACAGAGAAAGATAATGAGATCAATTGTATTAAAAGAAAAGTTAAGCCTGCAACTATAACAAGGTACAATGAAACAGTATTTATATTAGCAAATAAATGCTTATTTGAAATTGGAATGAGCCTGAATTTGAAAACAGATTTGTTTGTTTTATACAGGTGCATCAAGTCAATATATCTGCAACAAAGATATGTTTATAGGCTTTGATAAACCTCACCGAGGAAAAAGTTAACTTATCAATAGGAATGTCAACTGGAATGCCAATAGATGTATCTGGAAAAAGCAGTATTAAACAAAAATGCCTAATGAATACTAACGAAAGCAAGAATATAATCCTGGAAGAAGCATATTGGGCATCAGAATTAGATGGAAATTATGTAGGTTTATGATATTTTATGCAATATGGTTGCAAATTTGTGCTAAAAATGATCTTGCACCATTACAAATGGCCACCAAATAATGTTAATGCGAAAGCACAATGAAGCTAATTAGCTGGACCTTACACATCCTAAAAAATAGATTAGCAGAATAATCCTGTAAAATAGCATAGAGGACTTAGTCATTGGGTTATTTAAAAAATAAAGGATAAGCACTTAGCAAATGGAACCAATAGGGAATCAACATGTGACTGTTGTTTAAAAGCAAAAGGAAAAAGGAACAATTTTTCTAGGATAGCCAGCTCTTTTTCTGATATTGATAGTCCTATGCCACCATACAGTGGAAAAAGCTGCTTGTAATATTCAGGTTGTCGCTCAAAGCAGACTTCTGCATCACTTTTGTTGGACACATCCTCCTTGTTCATCAAATTGAGGAGCTGAATAGAAAAAAAAGACACCTGGTGTCTTACTTTCCAATTGTATTCTTTTGTTGATGTGCAAATGAAAGAATGAAAGCTGCAATGACCGAAAACCCCTTGCGACTTTCCATGCTGGTTTGTTTCTTGACCTTTAAATTTGGAGAAGTACAGAGTCTCTCTTTAACAGACTCTGCTAGAGAGAAGTTTTTTTTTAAAATTCCATTTATATCCCGCCCTTCTCCGAAGACTCAGGGCGGCTTACAAGCTTAGCAGTAGCCTTCATTCTATGTATATGCCTGCTTATTAGGGCTTTCACACACACCCCAAGCGGCATTATTACTAAGTCAGCTTAATTGCCCCCAACAATCTGGGTCCTCATTTTACCTACCTCGGAAGGATGGAAGGCTGAGTCAACCTTGAGCCTGGTGGGACTTGAACCTGCACTAATTGCAGGCAGCTGGTGTTACTTAAGGAGGCATTAGCCCACTGCTCCACCAAGTTCACTGAGGATAGGCTCCAGCAGAAAACAAAAAGCTCGGAAGACTAAGCCTCTGGTCCTGGTGACCGACCCAGATTGAATCCTGCAACATTATAGTGGGACACATATATTTGCCTTCATTTGTGACTATAGATTATGTTGATTGCTGCCTACTGCTCATGGCTCTGCCTCCCTTCTATTGCCAGTCTGTCTTCTTATAACTCTTGTTGATGTTTACTGATTAATAAGCAAACTATAGTTTTGCTAGCTGAACTGAGCGGCAAGCAAACTCTTGATTGGGATTATGAATGGAGGGATTGACTGGGAATATACCGGGTGCAAACCACACTGGAATTTACCCAGAGTATGTATGCATGTATATGTATATGTATATGTATGTATGTATATATGTATGTATGTTATGCAGGTATATATGTATATATTTATTACATTTATTTATTACATCTATAAGCCATCCATGAGGTGGCTAGATGGAGTCACTGAAGCAGTAGGCGTGGGCTTAAATGGACTCCAGAAGATGGTAGAGGACAGGAAGGCCTGGAGGAACGTTGTCCATGGGGTCGCGATGGGTCAGACACGACTTTGCAGCTAACAGCAACAATGCCATCCATCTCACTCTGAAAAATGACTCCAATAATATATTAAGCAGATCCCTTGGAACTTCAGCAAGATGCTTTGTGCATGAGTCTTGTGAGAAGGAAGGTCAGAAAGATGGGATGGCTCTGCAAATCTGAGGTAATTCATGAACAATAATACTTAGCAGGTATTACATCTTTATTTTAATATTTGTTTTAAGTCAACACTGGCCAGCAAGGTAGGTGATTTTTTTTTTCTTCACCTGTTTTGATTAGCCTGTTTATAACATAGGTGCAGGTGACTCACATACAAATAACAGAAGGGGTAGGGTTAGTGTAATGATGGAGTGAAGCAGGCCACTTCTCCTCCTGTGGGTGCTCGTGGTGTGTCAAAAGATGAGTTTAGAGATGGCCATCGGCAGAAACATGATTCACTCTGCAAGGTGGAGAAAGCTGCATGTCCTCAGTGCTGCAGGGAGGAATTTACTTCATGGAAACCCAGTCCATGCTCTAGCGGCCATTGGAAGGCTGGATTAGATTCTAGTCACCTTCAGCTCCCCATGAAGGGCACTGGATGACTTCAGACCGTCACCCATTTCAACATTACAAATAGGGTATGGGCTGATCACAAAATGCTTGTCAGGTCAGACTTAGTCGGTACATGGATGGGAATTACCAGGGAACCCCAAGGTTTCAATTAGACAGAAATAAATGAAAAAGAAAAGGACAAGAAATCTCAGATAACAGCGGTATACCACTTCCATAGAAAACTATCCGGATACACCCTTGAAGTCACCAAGAGCTGAACCTGACCAGGTGAGCAACACAGAGGGGCCCCACATTCATCTGAATCACATTAGTGGAAGCAGTTCACAAAAATACCAAGAATGTTTCAACTGAGGAAGCCTGGTAGACCTTCATTTACAGCTGGTCTCTTAAGGAACCGTTTGAAGTAACAATGGGCCTCCACAGGGGTACTTATGACCCGGTTCTAAAGTTCCAATGGTGCCCCCCCAATCACTGCATTTCAGGCGCTTGGCAACCGGCTCACATTTATGTCCATTTGCAATGTCCTATGGCAGACATGTCAAACACAAGGCCCGTGGGCCACAAACAGCCCGCCAAATGATTGAATCCGGCCCGCACAACTCTCCTGGAAATTACAAAGGTCCAGCCCCCACCACCTTGGCGCTGGCCCAGCTGAGCACTTGCTCAGTAGGAGGCAAGTGCACGTGGGCTGGTGGAGCCCAGCAACATTTGCAGCTCATTAGCCCCTCAACAGCTCATTGGCTAGAGCTGTCTCCTGCGGCTCCCAGGCAGCCTCCTCCCAGTTCCAAAAAAAAAAAAAGTGGGACTAAAAAAATTCAATCAATTCAAATTGCTCACACACAAAAAAAACCTCTTTAAGTTTGAATTGATTGATTGAACTTCTTTGGTTTGTGGGACTGCCCACAAACTTCTTTGCTTCTTTGGACTGCACGTGGAGTCAGCGGAGGAAGAGACTGGAAAGTTGAGTGGGACCTTTTTCTACTTGCTGTGCGGGTGGGGGTGGACAGTCTCTGGGTTCCCCGGGCCTGCCTCTTCCCTGCCCGGCAGGTCTCCCCTTGCCCTGCTCCACCGCCCCTTCTCACTTGCCACGGAGCACTGGGGTCTCCTCAGAGCTGCAGAGCGTCACCTGGCCCAGAAACACAGGGAAGTTGTGCCCGAGCAGGAGGCAGGAGGGAGCGAGGCAGGATGCCGGGGGGGAGGGTGAGCAATGTCCAGCTGGCGAGGGGGAGAGGCGCCCGGGCGGGAAAGCGGACTCGAGGCGGCCAGAGAAACAGCTGCGGCTGGCTCCGGACCTCCCGGCGCACGGAGCCGTGCAGCCTGCGCTCCCTGGGGAGGCTGCACCACAGACTCACCTTGGAGATGATGAGGGGCTCGAGGTGCTCCAGCCTGCCCCATGGGGTGAAGCCCCAGGGCGTGCCGCCAGCCAGCTGCACGTGCAGGTACTGGAAGACCAGCAGTCGGCCCGGCAGCTTGGCCTGGGGTGGTGGGTCAGGCTGGAGTTGACCCAGCGGCCACTCCATGGTACCATTCCCTATCCTGAGTGTGACCCACGGTGGCACTGGGCATAGACGGGACGCACCACGATGCTAAGCTCTGCCTGCTGGAGTGTGGACTGGCAGGAGCCCCTGGTAGGCGTGTCGTGGGTGAGCGGAGGCACCTGGTCGGCCCGGCCTGGATCCTGTGACGCCCCGGCCGAGGCGTGCCCCCAGCAGCGGAGCCACTCCGGCTCCTCTGCAGGCTCCTCTGGTGCGCGGGCTCCTGGGCTGGGCACTGCCGAGGGTGAGAAAGTGGGTGAGCGGAGGTGCCCGGCCGGCCTGGCCCGGATCCTGCAAGAGGTAACGTGCATAGATTTGAAAAGTAGATCCCAGTATAGAGACTTCTGTGATGGTTGAACAACCCATGAGATAGTCCAAACATGATCTACTTTTATGCATCTGGGTTTTTTTCTGTGTAAAACTGAAGTTATTTTGCCAATATAGGTAGTCTTTGACTTATGACCACAATTGAGCCCAAAATGTCTGTTGCTAAGTGAGACCATTGTTAAGTGAGTTTTGCCCCATTTTACGACCTTTTTTTCCACAATTGTTAAAGTGGTTAAATTAGTAACACAGTTGTTAAGTGAATCTGGCTTTCCCATTGAGTTTGCCTGTCAGAAGGTTGCAAAAGGTGATTATGTGACCCTGGGATGCTGCAACTCTCCTAAATATGAGCCGGTTGCCACCTATCCGAATTTTGATCACATGGGTATGGGGATACTGTGATGGTCATAAGTGTGAAAAACATTCATAAGTTTTTCAGTGCCATTGCAACTTTGAACAGTCACAAAATGAAATGGTGTATGTCAAGGACTATCTGCAATTGACAAAGTCACCACCTTAACTTAGAATTAAAGGCCCACTTTTAAGGTTTATTGTGGGACGCTAGAGGAAGGATCTGTATAATGAGTTTAGACATAATGATATTTCTTAGTCTTTAATCATTCAGATTTTTGAACTATGATTTATGAAGTAGCCTGATGGTCTACATGCAGCTAATTGCTCATTTGGTACTTCATGTTTTAAATAATCCATCACTTCCCAGAGTGTATGAATCCGGACAGTATTTTATTCATGAAAATTAAATTAAAATCAAAACTTTGCTGGTATGATGCTGCAAAACATTTAGTCAGCAAACATGGAAACCAAGAGTCAGCTGCGCTGAGTGAGCAGCATTGAGCTGGCCACGCCCACCCGCCCACCCGCCCATGCCTACCTGGCCACGCCTACCTGGCCACACCCACCCGGCCACACCCACCCGGGCCCCCAAGGGCAACCATAATGCTGATGTGGCCCTCAATGAAACTGAGTTTGACACCCGTCCTATGGTCATGTGACTGCATTTTATGACATTTTTCCAGTTTTCGGCAAAACCAGCACATAGCGAACAATTGATTTGCTTAATAACTATGATGTACACTTAATGACCACAATGCTCACTTAATGACTGTGACTTTCACTTAATGACTGCCTCAAAAAAGGTTTTAAAATTGGGTTGGTCATGTGGATGACCTCACTTCATGAACTCACGACTTGCAAATGTAAAGGGCAGGCTCCATTACGGTCATAAGTCAAGGACTACCTAAATGCCTGTTCCATTGTATGCACAAAAGCTCTTTTGTTCCAGACTCAGCTATCTCAAAGAAACTGATGTTATCTGGAAGATTTGGAACAGGAGTTAAAACTCATTGGGAGTGATTAGTACGTCTGATTCAGTAATGCCCAAACAGGGCTTCTTTCTCAGCTAGTCTTTCCCACAAGGTTGCTGGGAGAATAAAATCAGAGAAATGGCAGAATATTAAGATGTCAATAATTAATTGCCCAACCCCACCAAGTCATGAAAAAATATTTCATTTTGTTTTTTTAACAAGTAAGAGACTCCTGTTTTAGAATTGCAGACAATTAAATTTGCTCTTTGCCATTCCATCCCATCCCTGTGGTATTTATGCCCACCAATAGACAGCTCTTGAGCATGCATAACTTAACTGTCTTAGTTTGGGGAATGAAAGGAGAGTCCTGTATTTATTTATTTATTTTTGCTTTGAAACTGTACTCCTGTAGGCCTTTGGATCCCCCCAAGCATGCCAACATATTTCTCCTGGTCATAAATGATGTCATTTTGAGGACACAAATATCTGGCTATCTGAAATACAGGAAGTGAAAGATTCATATCTTCTAGATATTTTGGCAGACAATCCAAAACTACTTAAGGATTTTTTATCTGGTGCCTGCTCATCTTTTATATGTTACTAAAACAGTTTTGGATAAAGCTGTACAAAATCGTAGAGGTGCTACACTTAAACTTGTTATGATTGAACATTTTAGAGTTCCCCAAAACAACCCAAAGCTTACCTCAATGGTAAGAAGCACAGAATGCACTTGACTGAGAACAGGAGCCTTTTTTAAAAAATAAATTGTGCCCTTTGAGGAGAAGACAATAGTGAAGATCTAAAAAGAAAATAGTAGTTTTTGCTTTGTTTCACAAATCGTGTCTTAATTGTGAGCGGATCAAACTGGACTGGATTTCTGAACCTGTCTTAAGAAAACAACAGTAATAAAATAGAGGAAATCTATTAGCAAATAACAACTCAATTACTCATGAAGCATTTATTTAAACAGACCTGTGCTACACTGCATGTTGTATCTTCCCCAGGATTAATATAGATATTAATGTCTATCGAACACAATTGACATCCTTCCAAGAATAATAAATTGCGATTCTCTCATGGTAGATAACACACATTGTTTTGCCATAAAGGATGACCCCAGGAATCTACCAACCAACTCTAACGCTACTTGCTGGCAAGGAGCTCCAACTGATCACAGTGGGATTTATTTCCAAGTATTGCCTTTGGAGAAGGGATTCTAAGTATGTCTAGTTAGAGGCACCATTTGGGATTGCCGGCTCAACATGTGGATTGTTTACTTTTAGGTCATTTGGCAGATGTGTAAGAGCAATTTATTTATTAATAAATAAGCAAGCAAGCAAGCTGTTTAACCATATCCAATTTGGTGCGTCTGCCTCTTTTGGTGAGAATTTAAAAAATCAGAATGAACAAACAAATAAACAAGAGGAAGAAATAGATTAATTACCTTACCTTGCCTTTTTCATCTCTCCTTTTGTCTCCTCCCCCCCCCCCCGCTTTTCCTTTAAACAATTCCCTGTCAATATTTGCAGAACCACGAAACTCTTCCAGATACAATGGTTATTCAACCATGCAAGATGATTGGAGTCTAATGCCAACACTTTTGGCAGTTGAGAAGAGGTTAATACCACCATCCCCTCTATCGCAGTTAAGAAATACAAAATGAAAAAAGGGGTCAAGCTCAGAATAGAAAAGCCACTTGAAACAACAGTGTTAGTTTACTTTAAAACAAGTTCTCAGTTAGGTCAAAAGCTGCTGGAACCAAAGGTCTTGCTTGAGTCATAGAGGTCCATGAGAAAGAAGATAAAAATGGGTCTTCTTTTTGGAAAAAAAAACGACAACTCCCCTAGTCTTTCCCAACATGGCATTTCCCAGAATTCCTGGCAAGCATGGCTGGGCCAGGGAAAGTCTCAATTTACAACAGTTCATTTAGTGGCTGCTCAAAGTTACAATGGCACTGCAAAAAGTGACATATGACCGTTTCCCCACACTTATTTATTTATTTATTTATTTATTTATTTATTAGATTTCTATACTGCCCTATTCCCGAAGGACTCAGGGCGGTTTACAGGGCAAAGTTAAAAACAGTTAAAGCAGTACAAAAGTTAGAATACAGTTAAAATTAAAATAGAATTAAATAACGTTAGCCCAAATTTAAAATTTAATTTAAAATTTAAAAATTTAAAACCCCTCAGTCCAGGCCAGCTAAATCAAACAACCAGGTTTTTAGGTCTCGGCGAAACGAACGAAGGTCGGGGGCGGTCCGGAGTTCCACAGGCAGGTCATTCCACAGGGCAGGCACGCCCACAGAGAAAGCCCTCCCCCTAGGGATAACCTGCCGGCACTCACTGACCGGCGGTACCCTAAGGAGGCCCTCCCTGTGGGAGCGCACAGGACAATGGGAGATTGATGCTGGCAGCAGGTGCTCCCTAAGATAACCTGGACCCATGCCATTTAGGGATTTATAGGTCATCACCAGCACCTTGAATCTTATGAACGTTGCAGCATTCCCATGGCCACAAGACCAGAATTTAGATGCTTGGTAACTGGTTCATATTTATGATGGTTGCAGTGTTCCGGGGTCACGTGATCAGCTTTTGCAATCTTTTGACAAGCAAAGTCAAGGGGGAAGCCAATTCACTTAATAACCATGTTACTAACTTAACAAATGCAATGATTCACTTAACACTTTTAATTCGTAAAATGGGACCAAACTCATTTAACAAATGTTTCACTTAGCAACATAGGTTTTGGGCTCAATTGTGGCCATAATTCGAGGACTACCTGTACACTAAAGGAATTTTCTCCTGTGTCATACCTAGCCCTACTTCTATCTGCCAAGATCTTCTTGGTAGATTTTTAAAGAACGGATAAGTTTAGATGTGAAGAATTATAGGAAGAAATGAGATGGCTTCTCCAAAGCAAAGGGATACTTCTAAAGATTTGTACTCAAAAGGGTGTAATAATAGTGGAAAATCTAAACCAGTCTGAAATAAATGATGAAGGGATTTGGGTTGGGGAAACCTGGGCTGTTTACCCAAAAAAAGAAAAGAAAAAAGAAAGTGACTTAATCTATAGATCTCATTAAAGCATCTTCAGGTGGGATTATTATTATTTTTTGCATTGTATTGTATTTTGGATTGATGTGAGCCTACTCATTGCAACTCTCCGATTGGTGATTGACCTTTTACCTCCTCTTCCTCACCCCTCATGTATATGCCTTCACGTACACATACAGTTATAGACAAAGAGGGACTGGTTTCAAAGTCACAGAGAACATTTCTGATGTTGCAGTGACATCACCGAAAGGGCAGATTTGCAGCAGAAACCTTTTGGAGGCTAGGAGTGCTTTTAAGAATGGAAATGAATGTGTTTTGCTTTCCTTAATAGTCAGCCTTATGTTAATGGTGTATGTCGCTTAATTTCAACTGTGGGGATTGAAAATTTGGGGTGTGGGTATGGTGCTAGGGCAAGCGACAAAATGTGCATCCTGACAGTGCAAAGCACAAATTTCACCCCTTGTGTATTCGAATGCAACTTTGCAACACAAGCACAAAAAGGGCCAACATTGTGCCATGATGCCACAATGCTGATTTCGTCATGCTGCAATCACTGAAGTTACGAAGGGTTGCCTATGAGTAGGGGAAGGCTGCATAATGTCCAGAAGTAGTTCATGGCTTAGGTAGTAGGTAGCCTCATTCAGCTTAGTTTATCTTATCTGACATTGTTAAACAAACCACATTGGCTTAGTATCTCTCAGCAGAACTTCCAAAAAATGCATAGCTAGACTTGGCCTTCCCTGCTTTTGAGTTTTAGGTTCAAGAGATATTGAACCATGGAAATGATCTAGCCCCAAGATCATGGTATCCCCGTGCAGAGAAGGAACATTTGAAGATCTGTAGAACATTTCTTGAAACAATGGGAAGATGCAAAAGAAGAGTTCTGAGATGAAAACGACTCGTATCACTATAGCAGGCTTCTTCAAACTTGGCCCTTTTATGACTTGTGGACTTCACGCTGTCTGAGGAATTTTGGGAGTTGAAGTCCACAAGTCATAAAAGGGCCAAGTTTGAAGACCCCTGCACTATAGCTTCTTAATACAGTAGCAGAGTCCCAGCAATGCAGAGTCCCCTATTGCAAATGCCTCACACTGGCTCTCATTTAAAGAGGCTATTGTAAAAGTCTTTGAGCGAGTTAATGACCAGTTTTTTTTTATATGTCAGGAACTACTTGAGTTAAAGCAGAAAGAAGCTATTCATGAATATGTTCCAGCTCTGTAGTTTAATGGGAGAAGTTAAAAAGACAGGAGTGGAATTGATAAAATGATTTAGTTCATGGCAGAATCAAAAACCATTCCTTAAACAAGAAAAAAAACACCAAGTTAAAATTACATATTGTCTGTTGGTTAGTCTTGCGTAAGCCATTGAAATGGCTGTCAGTTTAATTGGAGTAATCACCCATTAGAATTATGCATGAAATCTGGAAGAAGGATTGAAACATGAACATTTGCCTTGTAAGGTCAGAGGTGGTATAACTAACCAGTCTTGAGTGCTTAATAAGACAGTTGCTTAAATATGAAAAGCAGCATTCTCTGATTCATAGGCACCAAGGGATAGAACTGAACTTATTAGTGCAAGGGGCTTTGCCAAATACAAAACTGTAAAGCAAATGAATAAGATTAGAGTATGCTGTCTTTGCACAAAAATTCTTAATTTAGTTTTTGAATAAGTCCTTTAGGGGGATTCGCAAAATACACTGAATTAGAAACTCACAACATAGGCTGGGTTCTCAAAACATGGTCAGCTGTAAAAAAAAATCAAGATTCATACTAATTCTGTATAATATACTATGTGAAACCAATCTCTTTTGTGAGTTTATAGTTACACGTATTAGGCAAATGTAGGAGGTGGGTTAACTAGCAATCATATTAAAAATGCTAGTTCCAAATACATCTCATTAAGCTGGTAAGAATACTCTTTAACGTCTCTTTGATGGAGAATTTGATGGATAATATACCACATCATGGTGCTTTACAGCCCTCTCTAAGTGGTTTACAGAGTCAAACTATTGCCCCCAACAATCTGGGTCCACACTAAGCTTTGGTACAAGTCAGTATCAGACCTTACAATCCATCCCATCGTGAGTCAAAAGTAGCAAAAGACCACTAGACATTTTTTGATGGGAAAATACAACATGGTTTTCCATGACCTATTATTTTTCTATTGTGAATTCTGCCCTGAGATCAATATGCAGGCAAGAATTTCTTGAACTTGTTCACAAAATATTGCATTGTAATTAAGTTGTTATTTATTGATTTTTTTTCTCAATACACGGCTCTGTGCAGCACGTGTATGCATGTCAGATGATATTTTTGATAATTATTCAAATAGATATAGCCAATTCCATTAAAGCAAACTTTCTCAAACTGGCCTCTTTCAGATCAATTAGGAGCCTACAATTCCCAGAATTCCTAGGTTGCATTGGAGACCAGTGTATCCTAGAGTGGTTGGGGTTGGCAGCCAGTCTTTATTCACTGATTTTATAGGAGAGAGAGAGAGAGAGAGAGAGAGAGAGGGAGGGAGGGAGAGAGGGGCTTTTCCCCAGTCCCCAACCCCCGGCCTGTGGATCAGCACCACTCCATGGCATGCCAGCAACTGGTCCACACAAACAAGCAAAGCCCCACCCATGGGATGCAGGCAGCACACAAAACAACACCCCATCTGGTCCGCGGAAAAACCTCTCTCCATGTAACCGGTTCCTGGTACCCAAAAGACCATTGTTGCAGCTAGCGTTGATTTTAAATTAAATGCCCCTTTAATTTCTTTCATTTAAAGGCCTCCATACTCAGAAACCCCTTCATGGATTACTGCCTTGTCGTGGCGAAGGGGCTTGCGTAATTCAATGAAGCTAGGAGCTGTGCCGTGCAGGGCCACGCAAGACAGAATGGTCATAGCAGAGAGTTCTGACAAAACGTGATCCACTGGAGAAGGAAACAGCAACCCACTCCAGTATCTTTGCCATGAAAACCCTATGGACAGTACCAAAAGGCAAAACGATATGACGCTGGAAGATGAGCCCCTCAGGTCGGAAGGCGTCCAATATGCTACTGGGGAAGAGCAGAGGGCTAGTACTAGTAGCGCCAGAAAGAATGAAGCGACTGGGCCAAAGCTGAAAGGATGCTCAGCTGTGGATGTGTCTGGTGGTGAAAGGAAAGTCTGATGCTGTAAAGATTTTTCTCCATAGGAACCTGGAATGTAAGATGCATGAATCAAGGAAAGCTGGACGTGGTCAAACAACAGATGACAAGACTGAACATTGACATCTTAGGAATCAGCAAACTAAAATGAATAGGAATGGGTGAATTTAATTCAGATGACCATCAGGTATACTACTGCAGGCAAGAATCCCTCAGAAGAAATGGAGTAGCCTTCATAGTCAATAAAAGAGTAGGAAAAGCAATACTGGGATACAATCCCCAAAATGACAGAATGACCTCAGTTCAAATCCAAGGCAAACCATTCAATATCACAGTAGTCCAAGTCTATGCCCCAACCACCGGTGCTGAAGAGGATGAAATTGACCGGTTCTATGAAGCCCTACAGCACCTTATAGAACTAACACCAAAACATGATGTCCTTATCATCATGGGGGATTGGAATGCTAAAGTAGGAAGCCAAAAGTTACCGGAATAACAGGCAAGTTTGGCCTTGGAGTAGAAAATGAAGCAGGGCACAGGCTGATAGAATTTTGTCAAGAGAATATGATGGTCATAGCAAACACTCTTTTCCAACAACCCGAGACGGCTCTACACATGGACATCACTAGACGGTCAACACAGAAATCAGACTGACTATGTGCTCTGCAGCCAAAGATGGAGAAGCTCTATACAGTCAGTAAAAACAAGACCAGGAGCTGACTGTGGCTCATACCATGAGCTTCTCGTTGCAAAGTTTAGGCTTAAACTGAAGAAAGTAGGGAAAAGCGCTAGGCCACTCAGGTATGAATTAAATCATATCCCTGTTGAATATACAGTAGAGGTGACAAATAGATTTAAGGAATTAGATCTGACAGACAGAATGCCTGAAGAACTATGGATGGAGGTTCGCAACATTGTACAAGAGGTACCAACTAAAACCATCCCAAAGAAAAAGAAATGCAAGAAAGCAAAATGGCTGTCTGAGGAAGCTTTGCAAATAGCTGAGGCAAGGAGGGAAGCAAAAGGCAAGGGAGAAAAAGAAAGATACGCCCAATTGAATGCAGAATTCCAGAGAATAGCTAGAAGAGATAAGAATGCCTTCTTAAATGAACAGTGCAAAGAAATAGAAGAAAACAATAGAATAAGGAGGACTAGAGATCTCTTCAAGAAAATTGGAGAGATGAAGGGAATGTTTAATGCAAAAATGGGCATGATAAATGACCAAAATGGCAGGGATCTAACAGAGGCAGAAGAGATTAAGAAGAGGTGGCAGAATTACACAGAAGAACTATACAAGAATGAGCTTAACATCCCTGATAACCACGATGAGGTGGTCACTGACCTCGAGCCAGACATCCTAGAATGTGAAGTGAAGTGGGCCTTAGAAAAACTGAGCAACAAAAAAGCTAGTGGAGGTGACAGTATTCCAGCTGAGCTGTTCAAAATCTTAAAAGACGATACAGTAAAAGTGCTACACTCAATTTGCCAGCAAATTTGGAAAACTCAACAGTGGCCACAGGATTGGAAAAGATCAGTTTACATTCCAATTCCAAAGAAAGGCAGTGCCAAAGAATGTTCAAACTATCGCACCATTGCACTCATTTCACATGCTAGTAAAGTTATGTTTAATATCCTACAAGCTAGACTCTAGCAGTATGTGGATCAAGAACTACCAGAAGTACAGGCAGGATTTCAAAGAGGCAGAGGAACTAGAGATCAAATTGCCAACATACGCTGGATCATGGAGAAAGCTAGGGAGTTCCAGAAAAACATCTACTTCTGCTTCATTGACTATGCTAAAGCATTTGATTGTGTGGATCACAACAAACTGTGGCAAGTTCTTAAAGAGATGGCAGTACCAGACCATCTTATTTGTCTCTTGAGAAACCTATATGCGGGTCAAGAAGCAAAAGTGAGAACTGGACATGGAACCACTGATTGGTTCAAAATTGGGAAAGGAGCCCGGCAAGGCTGTATACTGTTGCCCTGCCTATTTAACTTATATGCAGAGCACATCATGAGAAAGGCAGGGCTAGATGAATCAAAAGTTGGAATTAAGATTGCCGGAAGAAATATCAACAACCTAAGATACGCAGATGATACCACTCTAATGGCAGAAAGTGAAGAAGAACTAAAGAGCCTCTTGTTGCGGGTGAAGAAGGAGAGTGCAAAACTTGGGTTGAAACTTAACATTAAGAAAACCAAGATCATGGCATCTGGCCCTCTCAATTCCTGGCAAATAGATGGGGAAGAAATGGAGGTAGTGACAGATTTTATTTTCCTGGGCTCCAAGATCACTGCAGATGGGGACTGTAGCCAAGAAATTAAAAGACGCTTGCTCCTGGGGAGGAAAGCCATGGCAAATCTAGACAGCACACTAAAAAGCAGAGATATCACCCTGTCAACAAAAGTGTGTATAGTCAAGGCTATGGTCTTCCAAGTTGCAATGTATGGCAGTGAAAGTTGGACCATAAGAAAGGCTGAGCGCCAAAGAATCAAGGCCTTTGAACTATGGTGCTGGAGAAGACTCCTGCGAGTCCCTTGGACTGCAAAGCGATCAAACCGGTCAGTCCTAGAGGAGATCAACCCTGACTGCTCTTTAGAAGGCCAGATCCTGAAGCTAAAACTCAAATACTTTGGCCACCTAATGAGAAGGAAGGACTCACTGGAGAAGAGCCTAAAGCTGGGAAAGATTGAGGGCAATAGAAGAAGGGGATGACAGAGAATGAGGTGGCTGGATGGAGTCACTGAAGCAGTAGGCGTGAGCTTAAATGGATTCCAGAAGATGGTAGAGGACAGGAAGGCCTGGAGGAACGTTGTCCATAGGGTTGCGATGGGTCGGACACCAATATAATAACCTGCATACAATGCACTCAGACTGTACACTTCCTGTACATTATGGGTGAATCAAATTATCAATGTACAAGATCAACAACATGTAAATAGCCTGAATAGGCATTGGCTGTAATGTGGATTGAACAGACTTATAAATATTCCTCTAGTCAGGAATTAAGTCATTTCCTAAGATGGAAAGAAGTTCTGGTCTAGATGCCATCTTGTTGAGTTTGGATTGTAATGAATTGCAAAAAAAGTAAGTGGAGGTAAAATAGGTATATATTTGACTTACTTCATTTGTGAAGTGTGTGGGTAAAACCAGACTTCCTTTCATTTGATCCTCTCTTTCTTGTTGTAATTGCATTTTCATTTTTTTTTCTCCCTAACTCGTTCTGCGGTTCATGCCTAAATACAAGAAGATGTTTATATTGCATACATTCAGCTTTAATTGGCCCTTAAAAGAAGGTGTTGATTAGAATCTGCTCAACATCAACAGCCAGCTCGCACAACATTCTGTAATTACTGTTTATTAATTTAGTTCAAGTGGCACAGTTGAAAGCCCAGCTCAGATGGGAAAAGTAAATTGTCACTGGTATTGAATATGCAAATGATCTGCCTTGCAAGTTTCCATGAAAGATGCTTAAAGTTAAATGCGACGTGCATAAAGCTTTCCAGTTTTATATGGCCGCACAGGCCTTTCGCAACCTTGCCTTATAAAATAAATAAATAAAGGCGTAAAATCAGGAACTTTTTACAAGATCTGGTTAAAAACAGCATTCCACTTCGGGTATATAATCTTGTGAGATGAGAGGAGATGAGATATGAGACGAGAAATGAGAAGTGATACATGAAATATGTTGCAGTATATAAATGCACCAGTCCGAACTTACTTGCCTTGGGACAGTAGATATAACAGAGCTAGTTTTCCCACAAGGCCAGTTGAGATCCTTGTTTAAGCTGGCAGACTGACAGAAACAGAGGATGAATCCCCATCTTTTAAAGAAAAGATTGGACAATCATTTGTCTGAAATGGTGTAGGGTTTCCCACCTAAGCAGGGGATTGGAGTAGAAGACCTCCAAGATCCCTTCCAACTCTGTTATTCTATTCTGTTCTGTTCTGTTCTGTATTGTCTTGCTCTGCCCTGCCCTGCCCTGCCCTGCCCTGCCCTGCCCTGCCTTACCCTGTCCTGTCCCTTCCTGTCCCATCCCGTCCCATCCCATCCCATCCCATCCCATCCCATCCCATCCCATCCCATTTATTCTATTTTGTTCTATTATTGCATTGCATTGTATTGTATTGTATTGTATTGTATTGTATTGTATTGTATTGTATTGTATTGTATTGTATTCTATTCTATTCTATTCTATTCTATTCTATTCTATTCTATTCTATTCTATTCTATTCTATTCTATTCTATTCTATTCTATTCTATTCTATTCTATTCTATTCTATTCTGTTAGAAGCTCCTAGTTTTGCAAGCCATCTCAGCCACTAGTGAATTCTCTGAAGCTCTACTTTTAGGTATGCCCAGCATCTCACTCTAGGTCAGTGATGATGAACCTTTTTTGGCTCAGCGTGTCAAAAATTCAGAAAATGCCTACTTTGACTCTGCTAGTATGTCACACATCACCTATCCCTCTTCCCCCCAGGACAAAAGAGAAACAGTTCATAATGAAGAGTAGTACATTAAATTAAAAAATAAATAAATGTATTATTTAATAAATAAATACTTACATTTATATGCAAATATTTTTCAAAACGCCTATCCAAGGCTGCTTTGGATCGCACGAGGCCTGGAAACTTTGGAGAAAGCTCTTGCGTGGGCTTGCAGCTTCTGCAAAGAATGGGAAAGCACAGCTGTTCTCGTGGGCTTTGGGGAGGCTCCAGAGGCTGCAGAGGTGCAAGCTGCAAGGCCTGCTGTTTGTCACCGCTGCTCTAGGCCCAGAGGTTTGAAAGAGGCGTTGGGTGTTTTGGCTCAACTGATCAATGGCTGTTCAGAGATTTATCCCAGCAGGAAAGCTGTTGGCAGAACTTCCTGCCAGTTTCTTTGGGAAAAAACTGGAGAACAAGGAAGGGGGAGGTGATTTTCGCGGTTTGAGAGTCACATCCGAAAGATGCTTTTTCAGAAGGCAACTGGACTTCCTTGTTTTTCTTTGAAGACATTTCGCTTCTCATCCAAGAAGCTTCTTCACCTCTGACTGGCTGTATAAATCCTTCCATTCCCCACCGTCCGGTCAGAGCTGAAGAAGCTTCTTGGATGAGAAGCGAAACAACTTCAAAGAAAAACAAGGAAGTCCAGTTGCCTCGTGAAAAAAGCATCGTTGGGATAACTATGACCCGGATGACCGAGAATCTCCGTAGACATTAAGAGTCACATAGCATTACAGTTTCGACTATAATTGGGACCAGGATTTCTGTTACTAAGCAAGAAGGTTGTTAAGTGAGTTGTGCTGAATTTTACAAGCTTTTTTTCTTCTTCTTTTGCCATGGTTCTTAAGCAAATCACCGGAGTTATTAAGTGAGTTACTCAGTTGTTAAATGAATCCAGAATTCCCCACTGACTTTGCTTGTCAGAAACTAGTTGGGAAGGTCCCAAATACCCACCCAATGACATCAGGATGCTGCAACCATTATAAAGACATGCCAAACACCCAAATTTTGACCAAGTGACTGTGGAGATGCTGCAATGGTTAGAAGTGCGAGAACTCATAATAAATCTAGTTTTTTTCCAGTGCGGTTGTTACTTCAAATGGTTGTTAAATGAAGGTTTGTAAGTTGAGGACTTCCTGTATCCTGCTTTCCAGATAAATGTTCTTCAGGTTGCAAGGGGATGTTTTAGGCGTCTTCTTTCTCTGTTGCTCTGGCTGAAAAATGAACACCACAACAAAAATGTTTAAGAAAGACTACAAGCAAGGATACATTTATTTAGAACTGATCACCATCTCTTAGCAGCAAGAACAAAGTTTTTCTGTAACTGTCTGCCTCTGTTTCTCTCATGTTGGCTAGGGAATTCTGGGAGTTGAAGTCCACACATCTTAAAGTTGTTGAGGTTGAGATGTGCTGGTCTAAATGAATATAATTTCAGACTGAAACACTGAATATTGGATGCTTAAATATTTGCATTCCAGAAGCATATTTCCTTGCTTTGGAATAGTTTGCCACCGTTACCCCCCAACTATCCCTCAGAGATCAGGATAGCTTTCCTCTTAATATATTGGCTCCTGGAAACTGCCCTCTGTAGTTTTCTTGGCAAAGTTTTTCAGAAGTGATTTGCCATTGTCTCCTTCCATGGGCATAGAGAGAGTGACACTAGCCAAGGTCACCTTTGTGCCTAAGGACTAGAACTCACGGTCTCCTGGTTTCTAGCTTGATGCCTTCACCCCTTTTCTTCATTACCCCAAACTGCTTATCAGAAAGTCATTAATTGTCCTTGCGACTGGGTAATGCGTTTGTGCATTCAACAAAACAACATAGAGACAATGTGTGTGTGTGTGTGTGTGTGTGTGTGTGTGTGAGAGAGAGAGAGAGAGAGAGAGAGAGAGAGAGAGAGAGAGAGAGAGAGAGAGAGAGAGAGAGAGAGAGAGAGAGAGAGAGAGAGAGAAGAGAGACAGAGACAGAGAGACAGAGAGAGATAGAAAGACAGAGAGACAGAGAAATTGTCCTGGGCTTAAAAAGAAACAAAGCAAAAGAAAGAAAGTAGGAGAGGTAGCATGTAACCCCAGCTGTACAACACAAATCAGATATGGGTACTAACATCTGGCTCAAAAAAGTGTCACTCTTTCACATCACAGCCCCAATCCAAATCAGCCCTGGATCTTCTATTTTTCAGAGCCAACTTCCTTGAGAAAATGGCCATTCCCATTCGGGGGCCCACCTCAGATATTTTAGGTTGGGGGCTGTTAGAGAAGGAATCTACTCTAGTTAAGAGCTGGGGTGGGACTTTGTAGGTTTTATTACAGGATATTTTTTCCTTTTATAACTTGAGGTCCTGAGGTATTTAATATGCTTTCCATGCTGTTTAGTCACTTTTATTAGAGATTTAGGCCCATGGATGGTCTTTTTGGGCCAGTGTTCTTGAGATGCATTAAAGCTTATATAAATGTCTCTTCCCATGAAGATGTGAATGTGTCATTCTTGGCTTCTTCACCAGATTTCTGCCTTTCAACAGGGAAAGAGCAGATAGGGGTGAGATGATTTTTTTTCCTGCTTAGATCCTTGAAAGCACTTCCATATTCACTCATGAGCAAATTATGACAAGTTGCTGGTGAAATATTGTGTTTATTTGTTTGGGCTGATATTCCATCCTGAGAACTGCTCTGAGACCTGAGAAGGGCAATAGCTCCAGAAAATATGATGTAAGATTTTATTTTTTAAAATTCAATCATCTTGCAAACTCCGTGTTCTGAACTCATGTAGACAAAACCTGTTCCATAGTGTTACTGCCCTCTATTAGTCAAAGAACACTGAACTAAACATTTTCTACTTAGTGTTTCATGTGATAAAAGCCCAAGAGCTTTGAAAGAGCCATTATAGGCTATTGCCTAAAAGAAATAACCCTTTTGAAAAGTCTGCAATTATGAACTTCCATAATAGCATGTAAAAGGAACATTGAACCCATTATGTGATATTGAGTAAATAATGTATATGTAAAAGTGTCTGAGTAATGTATATGATAGTCTATATCGGCATATAAGACTGATTATTGATGTACTATTCTTCCTTCCTTTGTAAAGAAAACTCTAACCCACCCTTATTAAATCTTGAAATGGCAATTAAAAATGCCCACTGAAATTCCAGTATTAATGGACAAATGGCTTTGGCTTTAGGCAGTTCAGGTTGCTATTTTATGCTGACTGAATTTCCTGCTGTCTACAATACCATAGTTTATTGTATAGCCTTTCCTAACCTGGTATCCCTAGATGTGTTTGTTCCACCTGTAATTATTCTCAAGCTCCAAAGAGGTAGAGGTGGCAAAAAATTGGGGGAAGCT
>NW_027673530.1:0-60628 GCF_964194415.1 Vipera berus
CTGACGGTCTCTGGCAGAAGGAGGGTCTCTGGGCCAGGGCCAAGGCAGTGGGGGCCGTTTCCTCACTGTTTCCAGGATGGCTTCGCGGGCCACATGAAACCACTTCGCGGGCCGGATCCGGCCCCCGGGCCTTGTGTTTGACATGTCTGGTCTATGCAATTGGTCATTCTGCTTTGTCGAGTAAGATGTCATTTATGAGATGGGTTGTCCCAAAATTTATTGATTATGTGCTATTGTGTTGGTATTGATTCTGCTATCGATTTTATGCATGAAGATATGGCCCTGACTTTCTCCTTTGGGTCTCTCAGTGGTGCAATGATCACCACTGTAACTAAGTCTAAGTCTTGATGTTGGTCATCTTCTTCTTTTCTTTCCTACTAGCATTTCAGTTTTTTCCCAGAGAGCAGGGTCTGGATGAGGCTGGAAGGACAAAGTTGGTAGGATAACTTGAGCCTGGTTATTTGTGTCTCAAGTGACATCTTTGGACTAATTTGTCCAATGATCCATCAGTTTGTTTTCTTGGCTGTCTGTGGAGGTCTCAGGCTGTTTTCTCCAGCTCTAGAGTTCAGAGACCTCAGTACTCTTCCGTTTCTTTGAAGTCTTAACTTTCACTTCCACAGAGGGTCATAGGAAATGCCATGGATTGCACGATTCTGATCTTTGTAGGTTTTATTTATTTTTATTTTATTTTAATTCCATTTATATCCCGCCCTTCTCCGAAGACTCAGGGCGGCTTTACAAGCTTAGCAGTAGCCTTCATTCTATGTATATGCCTGCTTATTAGGGCTTTCACACCCCCCCCAAGCGGCATTATTACAAAGTCAGCTTAATTGCCCCCAACAATCTGGGTCCTCATTTTACCTACCTCGGAAGGATGGAAGGCTGAGTCAACCTTGAGCCTGGTGGGACTCGAACCTGCACTGATTGCAGGCAGCTGGTGTTACTTAAGGAGGTTATGGAAACAGTTGGATCATCTGACTGCGGGGGGAAGGGGGAGGCGCTCTCATGAGACCCTCAAATCTGAGTGGTGAGAAGCCCTCAGGTAGGTCTGTTGTAACTACAAACTTTTGTAACTTGAGGGTGACCTGTATGCCCAAAGGTCTTCTCCTAAAAACGGTGTTTTGGCTTTAATAGATATGTTAAACCACTTGATTCAGATTTACTTATTTATTTACATTCAGGCAGAAAGGTCGTGGAATGAAGTCAGTAAAAGCTAATAATGACTTAATACTCCCTCCCTTCCTTTCCCTTTTATATTAAACCTCTTTAGAAGCCGGGCCTTTTCCGAGAGCAAGCTTTTACTGACTTGTTCGCACACTCCTGCCCCCAAACATGGATCCGTTTGTTTTGCCAATTCTCTCATGTGCAAAAGAGCCGTGAGACCGAAACAATTGCAAAGGGCTTGATAAAGAGATAATCTGGAACATTGGTGAGTAAGAGCAAGCTTACTACTTAGCAACAGGTATCTTAGCAACGGGCCTTCTTCTCACTGCACACGGAGGTGGCCTGCCTTTTCCATCCGTTCGCTGTGCGGATGAAAAGGAGCGCGCTCAGCCTGCGCAGGGAGTAAAGCCAGAAACCGTCCTATCTGAACCGTATTTTAAAAGGGCTGTTTCTCTCCATGTCCCGTTCTCTTTTATCTTGTGTATCCGTCAGGTGGGGAGAACAGCTTGTTCCATGCTTAATAATGACGCAAACCTATAGGGTGAGCTAGAGGGCTTGTGAGGCAGAACATGTGCTAGGAGATCACGCAACAACCTCTGGGGAAGTTTTAAAAGGTTTAACTCCTGGGCTGCATTGAAGACAAGAGAGGAAAAGAAGTAAGAACTCCAGAGAGTCTTTGAAGGTTTAACTAACTGCTGAAAAAGCCGGGCTAGAAAGCGTGCAGAGAAGAACAAAGAGGAAAAGGCGTCCATCATACAATGAACACTTGAGGGATCTCAGTATCTTTAAGGGTTAGGGATGTAGCCTAATGTAAGAGAAGGACCTGGGCAGACATGATAGCTGTCTTCCAATATTTGAGGGGTCATCGTAGCAAAGGGCGGGGTCAACTATTCTCCAAAGCAGCTGAAGGCAGGACAAGAAGCAATAGATGGAAACTAATCAAGGAGAAATCTAACAAAGAACTAAGGAGAAATGTCTTGTCAGTGAGAACAATCAACCAGTGGAACGGCTTGCCTTCAGAAGTTGTGGGTGCTCCATCACTGCAGGTTTTCAAGAACAGATTGGATAGCCATTTGTCTGGAATGCTATAGGGTCTCCTGCCTCCAAGGCTCTATCCAACCCTACCGTACATATGCTTTCTGTTTAAATGCATTTTAATATCTTCTAGCTTCTCTTCATTTTTATGTATCTTCTATGTATCTTATCTATTTTAATTGACTGCATCCCATCCTCTTTATGCAGATCTAGGGGCTGCAAGAAAGATTGGCTTGACACCCCCCCCCGCCGCCTTTGTGTATTACATTTAGATTCTTGTTTTCTGTACACTTTCTGTTTTAATATATTTATATAACTTGTTAGCTTTTCAGAATTTTTATGTAAAAGATAAAGGTTTCCTTGTTCCAGTTATATCTTGGTTTAGGGCAATGCCCCCCAACCTTTTGGGCACCAGGGACCGGTTTTGTGGAGAAAGGTTTTTCCGCGGACCAGAGAATGTGTGGTTTTGTGTGCTGCCTGCATCCCGTGGCTGGGGCTTTGCTTGTTTGTGCGGACCGGTTGCTGGCATGCCGTGGCTCGGTACTGGTCCACGGACGGGCGGTTGGGAACCCCGGGTCTAAGGCACAGTGCTCCTCTCTCTTTCTTAGTCAAGGGAACCAGCGTTTTCCGAAGACACTACCATGGTCATGCGGCCAACATGGCTATACGCCAAAGGCACACGAACAGTTTACCTTCACACCACAGTGGTGCCTATTTATCTACTCGCATGTGCATGCTTTCGAACTGCTGGGTGGGCAGGAGCTGGGGCAGGAGCGGGAGCTCACCCGGTCACGTAGCTTTCAGGTCTCAAACCCGGGCTGCCAGCTTACAAGCTCAGCATCTTTTAACTGCCGAGCCGTTGCACCCCTCATTTTTCTTATGTATCTTCTGTGTTTTTTCACTGACTGCATCCCACCCTCCTTATGCTGGTCTGTGACCGTAATAAAGATTTGATTGGTTGATTGACTACCCTTTGGATACTACATGGATATGAAGGTATTGGAGATATAATAGATTCAAAGTACGTATAGTCGAGGCTATGGTCTTCCCAGTTGCAATGTATGGCTGTGAAAGTTGGACCATAAAAAAGGCTGAGCGCCAAAGAATTGAGGCCTTTGAACTATGGTGCTGGAGAAGACTGCTGCAAGTCCCGTGGACTGCAAGGCGATCAAACCGGTCAGTCCTAGAGGAGATCAACCCTGACTGCTCTTTAGAAGGCCAGATCCTGAAGCTAAAACTCAAATACTTTGGCCACCTAATGAGAAGGAAGGACTCACTGGAGAAGAGCCTCATGCTGGGAAAGGTTGAGGGCAAGAGAAGAAGGGGACGACAGAGAAGGAGGTGGCTGGATGGAGTCACTGAAGCAGTAGGCATGAGCTTAAATGGACTCCAGAAGATGGTAGAGGACAGGAAGGCCTGGAGGAACGTTGTCCATGGGGTCGCGATGAATCGGACACGACTTCGCAACTAACAACAAATAATAGATTTAGGCCATCAGGTGATTGCCTAAAGGAAACCAAGCCCGTTTCTCCTTTGGAAGGACAGACACTAAAGCTGACGCTCAAACAGGCCACTCATTGGAGAAGACCCTGATGTTGGGAAAGAGGGAAGTCAAAAGGAGAAGGGGATGGCAGAGGACGAGAGGGCTACAGTAGATATTGTTATCGACACAATAAACCTAAGTTTGGGCAAACTCTGGGAGACAGGAGGATGGAGGGCCTGGCACGCTGTGGTCCATTAGGTTGCAAAGAGTTTGGATACAACTTAGTGATTGAACAACGACGACAAAACACACCAAAGCTAATCAACAATTAATCAGTGGAACGGCTTGCCTTCAGAAGTTGTGGGTGCTCCATCCCTGGAGGCTTTTAAAAAGAGACTGGACAGCCTCTTGTCTGGAATTGTACAGGATCTCCTGCTTGAGTAGCGGGTTGGGCTAGAGGACCTCCGAGGTCCCTCCCAACTCTTATTATTCTGTAAATTCTGTAGTCCTGTAAATGGAGGAGAGGAGGTCTATAGGAGGTTCTGCCTGTTTCTGTGGCTCTGTTGCCACGGTCAAGCATCTCTTCCTTGTTTTCATTCAGAGAGCTGAACACTGTGGTGTTTCTTGGCTGTCTGTTTTTTTGTCTCTTGAAGTTTTCTTTCTGGTCCTCATCATTTGCGTCTTGTGGATTCACTGAGATGATACAAACAGAGGACCTGCCCATAGGTTAACATGCTGGATGAACTTTGCCAAAATATGGCTCTAAAGAAAGAGGGCCTGAAGCCCAGTTGTGATTTCCAGCACTGAATGTGGAAAACAACCATTTAACACACACACACCCCAAAAAACCCCAGATGGCAAGTCCATCTGGCTGCTTAATTTCAAATGATGGCTCTTTTGCTATTTCTGTGAACAGCCTTAATGGGGCCTTAATTGTGTGCTTTGCTGATCTCCGGTTTGGCCATAACAGAATGGAGCTTTCCAAGCCTCCTTCTAGTGGAATTGTGTTTCTTCTGCTACAGAGGACCATGGGTGAGGGAATCCCGAGCCTGGGAGTGATGTGGAGTCTCTGGCTGACGTCTGGGCCAATCCTGCTCTCCAGATGTGCTGGAGAATGACTTGTCTTCTATGGCCTGCCACATCTGGAGGGATTCTGGTTGGGGAATATTGTGCCAATCCCCTTGTCACCAGGGCTGTGACTTATTTCAAAGGAGCTGATATGTGCACCAAAGCAACTGTAATTGGGAGGGCCGGGGTGGGAAGGGGAGAGAATGGGAAAAAGGGATGGCAGTGAAATGCAGAAAGTCCAGGCACTGGCAGTAAGCTCACAAAGATTCACAAAGCACCGTTAGGATCTTACGGGCTGTCCATTCTTCATTTAATCGAAAGGGGACTGTGTTTTACTGCGCCATAAATCTGTCTATGTGGGAATGACCAAAGGAGACAGGAGGAAGAGCCACAGAGAGGACAACCAGCTCACAGAAGTCTTGCAAGATTTTGTTAACGTAATAACAAATAATTTTTATTATGAAGATGGAGCTTCTTCTCCTTCTTCTTCTTCTTCTTCTTCTTCCTCCTACTCCTACTCCTACTCCTACTCCTACTCCTTTTGTAAGAAGTTTCTTTGTCAAAGGGGTGTGTGTAGGGGCTATATGGAAGAAAATAAGTTTGGTTCTATGCCTGCCTCACGAATACATTTTACAACTTGCTCTGATTTGTCACCTGCCGAGTAGCAAACCTGCTGTTACTGCTGCTGAAAACTCTCCTAGTGCCATTCAGTCTCCCTCTGCACCCAGTTGCTCAGCAATCAAGTCAGAAAGGTTGCAGAAAAATTATCTCCATGGAATAGAGGGGAATCAGGCCAACACCTGAAGTCTTGATGAAGTCTTATCAGCTGTACAAATGGCTTGGCCCAGAATGGCCTTGTTGCTCTCTCCCAATTGAAGGAAGCCTTCTGCTGGAAGTCTGGAGATTCTCAGTCATCCAGGTCATGGATGTCCCAAAGGTGCTTTTTCAAAAGGCAACTGTGCTTCGTTATTTTTTTTTTCCCTTGAAGACATTTCACTTCTCACCCAAGAAGCTGCTTCAGTTCTAACTGAATGGTGTAGAATGGAAGGGTTTATATTCCTTGCAATCATTTGATCGTTTGCACTCTCTCTGAGAGTCGTTGAGGCTGCTGGAGGTTTATCTGTGCCCTCGGGGTCACCTGAATAGTGCAAATGGGTGTCCTTTCAGCCTTTTCAAGAAGGTTCCACACCCAATTGCACTTCTTGGATGTCCCAGGAAAAACAAAGAAAAAGCACCTTTGGAACCAGGCACATATTATCATCTTTGGTGGGCATGCCCTAAAGCTAAGATTTCGGTCAAGAATACGTATATGGCTAGAGAAAACGACTAAAAAAAACACATATGATTTTAAGCCAGAATTATTTCTGTTAGGTATAATAGCAAGGAGGGACGCGGTGGCTCAGTGGGTTAGGACGCTGAGCTTGTCGATCAGAAGGTCGGCAGTTTGGTGGGTCGAATCCCGAGTGCCGCGTAACAGAGTGAGCGCCTGTTACTCATCCCAGCTTCTGCCAACCTAGCAGTTCGAAAGCACATAAAAAGGCAAGTAGAAAAATAGGGACCACTCCGGTGGGAAGGTAACAGCGTTCCATGCACCTTTGGCGTCTAGTCATGCCGGCCACGTGACCACGGAGACGTCCTCGGACAAGCGCTGGCTGTTCGGCTTTGAAACAGAGATGAGCACCGGCCCCTAGAGTTGGAAACGACTAGCGTGCATGTGCGGGGGAACCTTTACCTTTACCTTTATAATTGCAAGACAGTATGAGAAAGAATGTGTATATTTAATGTTACATGTACTAACCGCAGCGAGAATTGTATTTGCTCAACATTGGAAAGATGAAGAATTACCAGTGGAGGAAGAGATAATTAAGACAATTTTGGACTGTGCAGAAATGGACAGTCTGACATTAAAAATGAAGGAGAAAGAAGACTCAGAATATTTTAGAACATGGGATACATTTTATCAATGGCTAGAAAAACGAGGTAGAGAGAAAGGAGTTTAACATGCAAGTACACTAAATATCGGAACCCAGATAACACGTTGCTGATAAAATACTAAGGATGTGTGATTATAAAAAATTAATAAAATATTGTTCAAAAAGAAAGAAAAAGCACCTTTGGGACCTTCTCCTGGAAGAAAGCAGAAGAAGACTTGGCTGCCTTTGTCGAAAGGAGAGAAAGGCGGGTCAGTGGGGTTGAATGAATAGAGCTTTTGTAAGTGTGCAATACATAACCACTTGATTCATTCAACTTGATTCACTCATTGATTCATTGCACGGTTGACTTTGGAGGATTTGCACCACTCGTATGAATGAAAGAGTCACAGTGTCCTACCAACAGTTCTCAGTCTATGCCCTTCCAGTTTTAAACAGAAGGATTCAGAGTCTGCGTAGTCTTGGGCGTGAGGCATTTTTCCAAGTGGCCAGTGCGAATTACATACCTTCTGCTGCTGTCTTCTTGAGTTGGATAAACCTTCAAAGAAAAAGCATCTTCAGGAAGATCTCAGATTTCTGTCAGCTTTTCCTCTAAAACTTAGACCTGGAGCCAGTTCAGAAGGTCTG
Source organism: Vipera berus (assembly GCF_964194415.1). Taxonomy (NCBI): domain Eukaryota; kingdom Metazoa; phylum Chordata; class Lepidosauria; order Squamata; family Viperidae; genus Vipera; species Vipera berus. Next base: position 7,309 of record NW_027673530.1, read on the forward strand.
TTTTGCTCCAAGGCAAACGAGAAAAGCAGGCTCCTGCTTTTATGCAGGATAGATAAGGAGCATGGTGGCTCATGGGGTTAGGACGCTGGGATGGAGTTAGCAAGCCTGCATTTCAGACCCAAGTGCTGCCATGGGGCGGGGTTGAGCTCCCCACCCTTTGCTCCAGGTTCGCTCCAGGTCCTGCTGGGGACATGAAAAGAGCCCCCAATTGGGCGTCTGCCAGGCAACGGAGCTGTCACTGCTCATCCTTTCAACCCCAAAGTGCCTCGGTACTTCTGTCCCAAGTGCTTTGCCACGGGATACGCAGTACTTGGCCTAACAGTGGTACCTGTGAGAGGGGAGTCTAGACATCCACTCTGTGTCCTAGTGGACCACCACTTAAGTGTGAGCCAGCAGTGTGCTGCAGATGTCAGAAAAGCCAACGCAGTCCTAGGGAGCATGAACAGGGATAGCGTCAGGATCGGAAAAAGTGATAGTGCCGCTCTATACCGCACAATACTTTCTGAATACACGATTCAGAAAAGATGCTGAGACTCTAACAAAGAGTGCACAGAAAAGCTACGAAAATTGATAAGGGGTCTGGAGGCCAAATCATAACTGTTGAGGGAGCTAGGTAAATCTAGCCCGGGGGTAGGCAACCTTGGCTCTTTTATAACTCGTGGACTTCAACTCCCAGAATTCCTGAGCCAGCTCTGTTGAGGGGAAAGGGAGAGGTTTCCAAGCTGAGCCATGCTTGCTCAGGAATTCTGGGAGTTGAAGTCCACGAGTCATAAAAGAGCCAAGGGTTGCCTACCCCTGGGCTAGCCTATCAAAGACAAGAATTGGGGGGGGGACGCCTATGGAGATGCTCAGTCACCCAGGTCATGGTTGTTCCAAAGGTGCTTTTTCAAGATGCAACTGGACTTTCTTGTTTTTCCTTCGAAGATGTTTCGCTTCTCATCCAAGAAGCTTCTTCAGCTCTGACTGGATGGTGGGGAATGGAAGGATTTATACCCCTTGCAGACAGCTGGTCATTTGCCTTCTTTTAGAGAGTCGTTGAGGCCACTTGGAGCTTTGTCTGTGTCTTCAGGGTCACCTGCATGGTGTAAATGGGTGTGGAGCCTTCTTGGAACTGCTGAAAAGACTGCGTTGTAGACCGGAGACCAGTGGTGTTGTATCCCTCCCCCTCTGTTGAGAGAGGGCTGTTCAATTTTGACATAGATGGCCTCTTTGACCCCTCTTTCGAACCTTCCATTCCCCACCATCCAGTCAGAGCTGAAGAAGCTTCTTGGATGAGAAGCGAAATGTCTTCAAAGAGAAAAAAGAAAGTCCAGTTGCTTCTTGAGAAAGCACCTTTGGGACAATTGGAGTGGGGGGGGGGCATGAAAACTGTCTTGATTGGCTGTCACAGAGAAGAGGGTGTCAATTTACTCTCAATAAAAACTTCTATATAAAAAAAATTTACTCTCCATATAAGGAGGAATTTCCTGACAGTGAGAACTACTAACCAGTGAAACATCTTGCCTTCCGGAGTTATGGGTGCTGCTCCATTGCTGGAAGTTTTCAAGAAAAGCTTGGACAGCCTTTTGTCTGGGATGGAATAAAGACGCTTGTCATGGGCAGGGGGTTGGACTAGAAGACCTCCAAGGTCCCTTCCAGTCCTATGATTCTATGAAATGTGGCGTGAAAAAAAATGTCTTCAAGAAGATCTTGGACTTCTGCCAGCTGGAGCCAACTCAGAAGATCTGCTTCGGTTCAAAGCAAAAGGTGGGAGGGTGCCACTGAGTTTCTTATCTCAGCTTTAATTGCTTTGCCCCCCTCCCTTCCCCCCCCTGCCCTGAAACAGCTTCTCTTAATGGTCTGTTGCTCCAGGCTTTCTCCCCAGTGGTGGGAGTTTAAATGGAGACTTTCCTCTTCTGGAAAAATTGAAAAGACTCAGAGACAAGAACTATTTGCTTTCTTTCTGCTCTCTCATTCAAGATGATGCCATATTGAGCCTGCTTCCCGAAAAGCAACAATATCTTCAAGTAATATATTGTGTAATGATAAAACAGCACGGCGTAAAGAATGAAAAATGGGAGAGCTTTCCTTTCTTTCTTTAAACCAACCTAAGGAAATGCAAATTGTAAGACAATTGACAAGGCGCTTTGCAAAACAAAACAGAAGGACTGAAGGAGAAAGAGCTGAAAGAGGAAAAAGAAAATAAAAGCAGAGATTAAAAAGAAGAGGACTGATGCCTCCTTAAATCAAGGATGTGCAACTTCTCTAAACCTTGCTCTCTGCATGAGCTGCTCTCCAGAAGGTAGACTAGGCCAAAAAAGTCATTTTGTTCTTTTTTAATTGACATTAAATACGGTTCATCGCTTTCCTCTCCAGGCGTTGAGTCATTTCCCCACTTTGGTTTACATGAGAACTGCACAGACCCCACCTGAGTCTTTCAGAGGCTGAAAACTGCTGAGACCTTGAAGATCGGATGAAGATTTGGCTTAAATCAGGGATCTCCAAACTTGGCAACTTTAAGACTTGTGGACTTCAACTCCCAGAATTCCCCACCCAACCAAAGTGGTGCCTCCATAGCTTCCTCAGGAGAATTGAACAGTTGCAGGAATTGGGTATGTCTAGTCTAGTGAAGGGACGCGGTGGCTCAGTGGGTTAGGATGCTGAGCTTGTCGATCAGAAGGTTGGCAGTTTGGCGGGTCGAATCCTGAGTGCCACGTAGCAGAGTGAGCGTCTGTGACTCGTCCCAGCTTCTGCCAACCTAGCAGTTTGAAAGTACGTAAAAATGCAAGTAGAAAAATAGGGACCACTACGGTGGGAAGGCAACAGCGTTCCGTGCGCCTTTGGCGTCTAGTCATGCTGGCCACATGACCACGGAGACGTCCTCGGAGAAGTGCTGGCTCTTCAGCTTTGAAACGGAGATGAGCACCGGCCCCTAGAGTCGGAAACGACTAGTAGACATGTGCGGGGGAACCTTTACCTTTACCTAGTCTAGTGAAAAGAAGGGCAAATTCCAATATTTGAGGGGCTGCCACAGAGGCCTTCTGTGATTTGGATTATAGGACACAGTGGTGGATGCAGAAATCCTTCCTGAAGCCACTTTGAAATAGTTTCATTGATTGATTGCTGTCAAGTCCCTTATGCCTCTCAGCAAGCACATGGATAGATCAGGATGTTCTGTCCCCAACCTGGTTCTTTAGCTCTTCTATAATAAATCCATTGCCACAGTAACTAGGTCCATCCTTTGTCCTCTGCCTCTCTTTCCTTCCAACTTTCACAGCATTATGGATTTCTTAAAGAGTGTTGGACCTTCCATAGGTAGGTGGGTGGGTGGGTAGACAGACAGACAGAGACAGACAGAGACACAGACTACTCTTAATTGGAGACCACACAGACGTTTCGTGATGATCTGGCTGGTCAGGTCTTTCCAACCGTGGACCTATCACCACTGTCCACCATCCTGCTGGTCATCCTTCTTCTACTCATTCCTTTCTCTCCCAGAATGTGTCCAGAATATGATCGTTGGAGCCTGCTCGTTTGTGCCAAAAAGTCTCTAGGGGATGAAAAGAATCCTGGTTTTTGTAATATCAGTTAGAAACCTGGATCCATTTAGCAAGAAGCTGTGATTTTTTTTAACCATCATTTGATTAGTCTGACAATGAAGCAAAGGCAGGAATTGGTATTGTGCTAGGAAAGCAGATTGGGCAAATCAACAATTGCACAAGGAATAAAGCCCCAAACTGAACACCTCACATTACAGCTTAGCAAAGGGTTTGAACCAAGGCTGTGTAGAACAGAAGTCAAAATCAAGAAGTTCTTGCTTGCAGTCCTGGGAACTGGGGTTCTCCAGCTCCGAAGAAATGCAAATAAAGTTTGTGCTAACTTTTTGTGGTTGCGTACTTTGACATTTCTAAAAAGGCTTTCCCCACAGTGGCAGGACTGGTTGAGGATTAGGAGGGTTGAAGCCCAGTAGACCTTGTGGAAAGCTGTTCCACTGAGTTTAGAGCGTGTGCATTCTTTGAGAATTAACAACAGCAAAACACACACACACACACACACACACCCCTCTCTGCTGAAATCTTTCCCAAAGGTTTTGCCCTCAGATATTAGCTCTTTATTAATGAAAGAGGTTTTTTTAAAAAACAAAAAACAACACCTTATCAAGTCTAAACTATTTGTCAGCCATAGAGAAGGCTTTGGTCATGCAATTCTCTTGACGTGGTTCCACAATGAATCTATTTTCTGCTTTCATACAACACACTGAGCCAGAAATAAATTGAATGGGCGAGCTCCCCCAAAAGAAGAACTCTGTGAAGTAAAAAAGCTTGACTTAGTCTCTGCATTCTTCTAATTTTCTTGGCGATTCTGTGAAAGCAGTTCTGCCTGGAATCTTCTTCCGTGACTGCCCAGTCGCTTCCTGGCAGTTCCCCAGCTGTCGAGAAATACTGGTCTCCATTCCAATCTCTGTTAGAGGGGCAGCGTGCCAGTTAGATTTTTTCCTATGGATGTCTGTGGAGATGCTCAGTCATCCAGGAACGGTTGTCCGAAAGGTGCTTTTTCAGGTGGCAACTTTTTCTTTGAAGACATCTCACTTCTCATCCAAGAAGCTTCTTCGGTTCTGACTGGATGGTCGGGAATGGAAGGATTTATACGCCTTGCAGACGGCTGGTCATTTGCCTTCTTTTAGAGAGTCATCACCATCTATGGCCTTCCCAGCAAGCTTCTGAAGAGCAAGGTCAGCAGGAGTCCACTTAACGATCTTGTGATCACTGAACATCTGCAGTGATTCGCTTAACATCTGTGGCAAAAACACCATGAGCCAGCAGTGTGCAGAAGCCACCAAAAAAAGCTAATACGATCCTGGGTTGTATAAACAGAGGCATAGAATCAAGATCACACAAAGTATTACAAAGCCCTAGTGAGGCCACACCTCGAATTCTGCAGCCAGTTTTGGTCACCATATCACAAAAAAGATGTTGAGAGTTTGGAAAGAATTCAGAGAAGAGCAACTAAGAGGATCAAAGGCCTGGAGAATAAAACATACGAAGAACGGCTTCAGGACTTGGGTTTGGCTAACTAGTCTAAAGAAAAGAAGAAACAGGGGAGACGTGATAGCAGTATTCCAGTATCTGAGGGGCTGCCACAAAGAAGAAGAGGGGATCACGTTATTCTCCAAAGCACCAGAGGGCAGGACGAGAAACAATGGTTGGAAACTGATCAAAGAGAGAAGCAGCCTGGAATTAAGTGGAAATTTCCTGACAGTGAGGACAATCAACCAGTGGAACAGCTTTGCCTCCAGAAATCGTGGGAGCTCCATCACTGGAAATTTTCAAGAAGAGATTGGACGATCACCTGTCTGAGATGGCATAGGTTCTCCTGCTTGAGCAGGGGGCTGGACTAGAAGACCTCCAAGGTCCTTTCCAGCTCTATTCCATTCTTCATTCTATCCCATCCCATCCAATCCCATCCCATATTCTATTCTGTTCCGTTCCGTTCCATTCCATTCCATTCCATATTTTCTATTCTATTCTGTTCTGTTCTGTTCTGTTCTGTTCTATTCTATTCTATTCTATTCTGTTCTGTTCTGTTCTGTTATGTTATGTTATGTTCTGTTATGTTATGTTCTGTTCTGTTCTATTCTATTCTATTCTATTCTATTCTATTCATAAAATTGGAGGCAGCTTAACCAACCACCTTGCTTAGCACAGGTAGTTGCCGACTTACGACCACAGTTGAGCCCAAAACCTGTGTTGCTGAGTGAAACATCAGTTAAGTGAGTCTTGCTCCATGTTATGACCTTCCTTGACACAGTTGTTAAGTGAACCATTGCAGTTGTTCAGTTAGTAACATGGTTGTTAAGTGAATCTGGCTTTCCCATTGACTGCTTGTCAGAAGATCTCAAAAGGTGATCACATGATCTGCAACCGTCATAAATATGAATCAGTTGCCAAGCCACGGGGAGGCTGCAACGGTCCTAAGTGTGAAAAATGGGCATAAGTCACTTTTTTCAGTGCCATTGTAACTTTGAACAGCCACTAAATGAACTTGTGGACCGAAGTCCACAAATCTTAAAGTTGTCAAGGTTGCCGACCCCTGGTCTAGTGGCTAAGGCACCACTCTAGAAAGCAGGAGGTGTTGAATTCAAGTCCTGCCTTAGGCACGAAAGCCAGCTGGGAGACTTTGGGCCAGTCATTCTCTCTCGGTCCAACCCACCTCACAGGGTTGTTGTTCTGCAGAAAATAGGTGGAGGAAAGTGTGTTTGCCACGCTTGCTGCCTTGAGTTATTTGTAAAAATAATAAAGGTGGGATGTAGAAAAATAAAGTAAACTAGTAGCCGATCACAAACGCCCTAATTAAGAACTAAAAGCCACACGCACAACCAGGCACCATATAAACACAACGATCCAGTGCACACAGAGAGAGAAGTTCCCTCAGACTGGGCTCCAGCATGAGCCCCAAGGCTTGGAAGAATAAAACTTTGGTCCCGGCGACCAATTCCGGTTGGATCCTGCAATAAAGACACGTATTCAGCGTTGCCATCTTCACTCTGGGTGTGCTGGCTGGAGGCCCTGGAGATGGTAGTATCAGCATCTGGACACGGCCAGTTGGAGTTAAGGCTGCTGGAACGATTCTTTGCCCCGAACAGGTGCTGTTCAGAACACAGAAGCGAAGTGGGTGGAAAGGAAGCGTTGCCAAAGCTTTTGCAAATGTTCCCCACAGTGTCTCTGCTTTTGAGTGCCACAGTGGGGTGGCCGAGCTCGCAGGCAGGCAAAAGGTTTCTAGCCTTTAATTTTAAATCAGATTATTACCAGTCAGGTAAAAAGTATATATTAAAACGTAGTTTAGCAGTTGTTTCTGGTGAGATGTGTGTGTGTGTGTGTGTGTGTGTGTGTCTGTGTGTGTCTGTGTGTGTCTGTGTCTTGTGTGTCTACCTCTGTGTAAGAGTGTGTATGTGTGTGTGTGTGTGTGTGTCACAGTTCCTCAGTTTTATGCATGCTTAACACTGTTCCGGAAGTACCTTTCTTTAAATTTTAAAACGTGTGTGTGTCTGTGTCTCTGTGTGTCTCTGTGTCTGTGTCTGTGTGTCTACGTGTGTGTGTGTGTGTGTGTGTTTCACAGTTCCTCAGTTTTATGCATGCTTAACACTGTTCCGGAAGTACCTTTCTTTAAATGTTAAAACGTGTGTGTGTCTGTGTCTCTGTGTGTCTCTGTGTCTATGTGTGTGTAAGTGAGTGTGTGTGTGTTTCACATTTCCTCAGTTTTATGCTTGCTTAACACTGCTCCAGAAGTACCTTTCTTTAGATTTTAAAACCTTCCTTAACTAAAAGGGGGGTGGTGAGGTAAAATTTGGAGTAGCAGAGATTGTAAAGTAAAGAATCATAGAGCAGAATAATACGGTTTGGAAGGGACCTTGGGGGTCTTCTAGTCCAACCCCTGCTCCAGCAGGAGAACCTCTACTAGGGGTGTCCAACCTTGGCAACTTTAAGACCTGTGGACTTCAACTCCCAGAATTCCCCAGCTGGCTTGCTTTCTTCAGGACTTGCTTGCTGTCCTTTGCTGTCCATGGAGTTTAGAACGCAGCCTCCATGAACATTTCTGTACAGATGAACAGTTTTTCGATCAATTACACCATTGAGGTTTTGGGTGCAATCCAGCTGAATCTACTACTGTGCAATTACCTCAAACATATATTTTTATCAAGGTGTTGGCACCTTCTCTTATTCTGCCCTGCTGTATTTCATCTTTTCACAAATAGAAATTTCATTAAGGAGGAAAAAACCCGAGTAGCTTTTTTTATGGTGAAGTTAACAACAGTGGAGCTGGAAAGGATGATAAATAAGGGGTGATGGGCAGAATATTTAGACCCCCATTCTGAGTCTACATACTCATTCCAAGACCAGTTTGCTTTCTAACTTCAGGTTTTCCTCTACTGAACAATGGAAGAAGAGAAAAAGTCAATTACCAACCGATTTTGGGTCTTTTCCACTAGCGAAATCTCTGTGACTCAGTTTCTTCAGATCACTTTGAAAGCAAATAGTGGCTAATAAGAAAAAGCTATTTTCAGCCCTGGCCAATGTCATTCTCTTTATCTATCTCTTTCTCTCACCTCCTACACACCAACATTTCCCAGGCAAGATCTGGAAAGAGGAGGAGAATTCTTGAAGAGGGTACAAGCAGATCAGTATCCCCTTAGTAGCTCTGATTGCAACCTTCAGAACATAGAAGGTGAAGCATAGAACATCAGATTTGGAAGGGACCTTGGAGGTCTTCTAGCTCAACCCCCTGCTAGAGCAGGAGACTTCATGCCATTTCAGACCAATAGTTGCCCATCTCTTCTTAAAAGCCTCCAGTGATGGAGCACCCACAACTTGTGAAGGCAAGCCATTCCACTGGTTGATTGTCCTCACTGTCAGAAAATTTCTCCTTAATTCCAGGTTGCTTCTCTCCTTGATTAGTTTCCATCCGTTGTTTCTTGTGTCGCTTTCTGGTCCTTTGGAGAAGAACGTGACCCCCCCTCTTCTTTGTGGCAGCCCCTCAAATACTGGAATATTGCTATCGTGTCACCCCTAGTCCTTCTTTTCTGTAGACTGGCCATACCCAATTCCTCCAACTGTTCTTCATATCTTTTAGCCAGATGTCTTGGATAGGATTCCATCAGGCATTAATATCTAGAGTGATGAGAAATGGAGTCCCAAGTGGAGGAAAGCAACCTGAAAGACTACAAATATGAAGGAGCCTCTTAATCAGGACTAACCAAAATGGCTCAAGGATCTGCAGGATTGTTAAGTTCTGAAGAACTGGAACGCTTGTGCAATCTTTTATGTAATCTTGCGTTAATCTCAATAAAAGTATCATCCAATGTTGTACTTTGGATTTTTTTTCAAAGGACTGGCACAATTCTGTTGCTTTTATGTGCTCCAAAAGATGCACCCATTTAATGGTGATTCGAATATGATGAAATGCTTGGCAGCGAGGTGTACTTTATGTGCTGATAATGGGTTTGTATTCAGTGCATGAATTTGTGTTATTTTTCAGGCAGGGGAAAAAAAAATCTCCATTTATTGCATCTACCTCTTTCTTACTCATATCGTTCCCGTTTCCCCCATTTTTTTTCTTTGCTTAAAAGCAAATGTGTGGGAATAAAAAGGAAGCAGCCGTGTGAGAATTCAGTGGTACTTAGGAAAAAAAAAGGTTGCAAAGATGCCAAGAAAAGATAAATTATGGAAACTTCAGTCATTTGCACCAATTGAGCTGAGCACTCAGATTCCTTCCTTCTCAAGTTTGACTCAGTCCCTGCCTGCCAACATCTGTTATTTAGTTGTCACATTTAGGTCTTAATTTCCTCCAAAGAAACTAAGATATCCAAAGTATATATGGCTCAAACTCCCAATTTTAGCCCCCATTCCAATTTGCAGGGTAGGCTGGCTTTATTTTTATTTATTGCTAATGTATCTGTGCTGTTCCATTGTAACCCGCAAATCATGCACAAGAACAGCAACATCCCTCCCCCAACACACACACACACAAGACAGGTAGTCCTTGACTTATGACGACCGTTTATCATCAGTCGCTAAACAAGACGGATGATAAGTGTGTTGTCCTATTTGATGACCTTTTTTACCACAGTTGTTAAATGAATCAGTGTAGTTGTTAATTTAGTAACATGGTTGTTAAGTGAATCTGGCCTTCCCCATTGACTTTGCTTGTCAGAAGGCCAACGAAAGGGGCTCAGGGGACCACGAGATGTGGCAACCGTCATAAACCTCAATCCGTTGCCAAGCGTCTGAATTTTGATCACATGGGGATGCAGGAACGGTCGTAAGGGTGAAAAACAGTCGGCTTTCCTTCAGTGCCCTTCTAACTCTGAACGGTCGCTAAGCTAAGTCAAGGGCTTAGCTGTATATGCTTCCTGACAATAATGACAATGATGATTCTTCAATTTGACTTTTTTGTCTCTCTCTCTCTCTCTCTTTTTTTCCTCGTGCCGAATTTCGTCTCTGGCTGCTGAAGAGATCCGATGGCTGGTTTGCTCATCATGGGCCCTTTCTGTTCTTGCTTTTCAGATAGCAGCCCAAGAGTTATTGGACAACCGGGTGATCACGCTCAGCATGGCTGGCAGGAAGTTGGATAAAAAGGTTTGTGTTTGAATTCCCCATCCTCACTGAGGCGTCCGTGCGGTGGCAGTTGACTAGATTCTTCTGTAGACTCCTGAGCAACGAACGGCAACTTAATTTACGTTGTCTCAAACTATCAACAAAAATGAGTCCAGCTGGAGTTGACCGCAGGCAGTCCTCGACTTGCAGGCACAGTGGAGCCCAACCAACATTTCTTTTGCTAAGGGAGACATTTGTTAAGTGAACTTTGCCCCATTGTACGACTTTCCCTGCCACGGTTGTTAAGTGAATCACTGCAGTTGTTAAGAGGGCAACACGGTTTATTACGTGAATCTGGCTTCCCCCTAGACTTGGCTTGTCAGTAAGTCACAAAAGGGGATCACGTCACCCCAGGAGATGCTGCGCCCGTCATTAATCTGAGCCAGTTGCCAAACAGCTGAATTTTGATCATGTGACCATGGGGAGGGTGCTGCAATGGTGGTAAGTGTGAGAAATGGCCATAAGTCACTTTTTTCAGTGCCGTGGTAACTTTGAACAGTCACTAAAAGAACTAGTGTAAGTTGAGGACTGGCTGTACTGAGAATCTCCATCCGACATATTGCAACGCAGTTTGGGGAGGAAAGCCCTGAAGGTTCCAGGCTGCCCACAATTTGAACCTCCAAGCTGGAAACAATTCTTGGCTCCAAAGGTGCAGATTGGTTAGAGACCAAGTGCGTTGCAGCATTGCATAGCCAGAGCTGAGAATCTCACGCCAAAATCCCAAACTTCTACTTTGCTACTTTACTTTACCGTTTCTCACTCACTCCCACCCCAGTCTAACCAATCAAGTTCATGCAAGATGCTTTCATAATGGCCAGTCCAAGTGGGGCTTTGGGGTGCAGCTCCCAGCTGGGTAACCTTGAGGCAGCGTCTCAAGGAAGTACAGCTTCTACTTTTGGTTTTGTTGTGATTCAGGGTCAGCCTGTGGGTTCGGCAGTTGGGTTGGACGACTCAGAGGAGGAGGAGGGGGGTGTTGAAGACCTTGCTGAGGGGGTTGAAGATCTTGCTGATGAGAGCCCTCAGCCAGGCCCCTCCCACTTGGTCACCACGGAGACCCAGCTGTGTGAGCCTGACAGCGTGGATGAAGATGACCCACAGCTGGCCCTGTTCAAGGACGCCCGATGCAGGAGGCAGTCAATTAGGAGTAAACAGAGGAAGGCAATGGGGCACCTCGGAAGGAGGCAGAGAGAAGCCACGCCCTGAACTCTATATAAGGGGAATGTGTGGGGAGGGCTGGTTTGCTGAAGGCAACCGCTCGGATAGTTCATGTTTCTTAAAGCTCCTGTTTCTTGGTTTGTCTTGTTCCGTTTGTTTTTGTTGCAATAAATTTGGCAGGTGTAATTCCAGCCTCTTGCCTTCTTGAAAAAGGGGTTGTCCCTGCCTTTTCTGCAGGGCCGGTAGCAGGCTGGTACAGAACAGGTTTTCCAAGCATTCCTCTTTGCATTCTTCCTCCCCGCAGCCCATGGCAGCCTGTCACCACCTAGCAGCAAAGCACAGCAAGCCTAATATGGCAGCTGACACCCCTGAGGTACATTGCAGTGACTCTCGGCTTGACTGTCTTACTCTGACGGGTGAAGCTGCTTGGAGGAGCAGCAAAAGGTCTCAAGCTAACAACAAAAATTAGTCCAGTTGCGCTGACTCAACCTGTAAACAGTTCTTTCTGGGTTACTGAGAATCTTCATTGACTTAATGCATGATCCTGTTCCTTTGCATCTGACACGTGTGCATTCACCAAGACGGCCTTAGTTGTATGTGTGTAATGTGAAAGAGAAAGACACACACACACACACACACACACACACACACAGAGAGAGAGAGAGAGAGAGAGAGAGAGAGAGAGAGAGAGAGAAAGAGATCATAGAGGAAATTACACTTGGTTACTTAATTCAACCAAGTGGCATTTTCACACAGCAGGTCAATTACCAGTTCTGAAAAGTTTCTATTAAAAATTATCCTGTTTCACTTTCGACAGCTCTTCCGCTTTGTTAGATCTTTCAAGAGGGAAAAGTCATGCCTTAAAAATTAATTACTTAGCACTTGGTCCTCAGTTGAAGCAATTTAGCATAAGTACGAGGAATCAGGATTACAGACTAGACTGAAGCAGACCCTGGAGGGCAGCAAATAGTTTTCCAGTGTAAATCCCAAAAGTAGCTGATAAAATGTTGGCATTTATCACAGGGAGAACTAATTAATCCTTTATTTATTTATTTATTTATTGTCATCTCAGTCGCTTATTATTGCCTTAGCAGAGCCCGTTGTTTTCTTTTTTCTTTTTTTATTAAAGAGTTTTACAAAAACAAGATTTTACAATATATCCCCAAATCCCCCCCCACCCCAAACCCGCCCACTTCCCCCCCCCACTTCCCAGAGCTAAATACAGGATTATAGTTATAATAATCATATTCTAAATAAGAATTATCCATAATATACAATTAACCAAATTCATAATGTGCTTTAACTCCCCTTTAACATAGATACATACAAAGTACTAACACTAAGATCAATAACAATATCCCTCTAAAATCTACTCATAAGCTAAATGGAACTTTTTAGTCCCATATTTATTTATTTATTTATTTATTTATTCGTTTTATATACCGCCCTTCTCCCGGAGGACTCAGGGCGGTGTACAGAGCAAAGTAAGTAAGTATATTTGTTCTGAATATAATCTATCCATCTCCTCCAAACTGAAATATATCTTTCCTGTGAATGATCTTTCAAGTAAGCAGAAATCTTAGACATTTCTGCAAGATTCAAAACTTTAAACACCCATTCTTCTATAGTAGGCAAACTATTCTTCTTCCAATATTGTCCCACCAGTAACCGTGCTGCTGTTATCATATTCAACATCAAATTGGTTTCTTTAACATCACAATCTACAACAATGCCCAATAAAAACAATTGCGGAGAAAACTTTATCTTTCTCTTAAAAATCTTTTGAATGTTCCACCAAATTTTGTTTGTTTTCTCATACCGCACTGGGTGATTACAATTTGGGCATATCCAGGGGGTAACGGAACAATTTGTAATTGTGGGTTTGTAAGTCGAGGGTCCCTTTGGGACTGCCGCTGCTGAAAGGGTGCGTAAAATAAAAGGGTAGTGTTCTCGTGGGGGTAACGACGTTGCAGGTAATCCTTGACTATGGTCACAACTGAGTCCAGAATTTTGGTTGTAACTCATTGCAATCATAAGTTGAGGCACCCCGTGACAGGACCAGATTTTTCAACTGTTTTTTATGGTGGTTGTTAAGTGAATCCCGTGGTTTTTAAGGGAATCATGCGGTGATAAGACTGAATCAATGCTATGAATGGGTGGCATTCATTCATTCACTCAATGTGCCACCCATCTCATAAGGGATGATTCGGGCTGCTTACAAACAACAACAACAAACAACAACAACAACAACAATAATTGCACCCAGGGCGCCTATTACTATTGTTACTACCCTTGTTTGCCTTTGCAACAGTCTTTCTAGACCACAGGTCTGCAACCCGCAGCTCCGGAGCCACATGCGGCTCTTTCAGCCGTCTCCTGCGGCTCCCAGTCTTCTGCTATGTGCAGTCCACCAAAAAAAAAGTGGGACTAAAAAAGTTCAACCAATTCAAATGTGCAGGGTAGGTGCATATCCCGCCTTGGCTCCACTCAAATTCTGTTCTGCGCATGGGCGCATGTACGCACATGTGCACACATTTTTTGCGGCTCCCAGTTTATCCTTTTGTGAGGGAACCGGTTCCGAGTGGCTCTTTCACTGTTTCAGGTTGCTGACCCCTGTTCTAGACCTACAAATAGAAATAGCTTCTCACAGCTTCTGGAGGCAAGGAGTTCCCCTGGTTAATTGTTCTCACTGTCAGGAAATTTCTCCTTAGTTCCAGGTTGCTTCTCTCCTTGATTAGTTTCCATCCGTTGCTTCTTGTCCTGCCTTCAGGGGCTTTGGGGAAAAGGTTGACCGACCCTCTTCTTTGTGGCAGCTCCTGAGATATTGGAACACTGCTATCATGTCTCCCCTCATCCTTCTCTTCATTAAACTAGGTAAAGGTAAAGGTTCCCCCGCACATGCGTGCTAGTCGTTTCCGACTCTAGGGGCCGGTGCTCATCTCCGTTTCAAAGCCGAAGAGCCAGCGCTTCTCCGAGGACGTCTCCGTGGTCATGTGGCTGGCATGACTAGATGCCAAAGGCGCACGGAGCGCTGTTACCTTCCCACCGGAGTGGTCCCTATTTTTCTACTTGCATTTTTTACGTGCTTTCGAACTGCTAGGTGGGCAGAAGCTGGGACGAGTAACAGGCACTCACTCTGCTACGCGGCACTCGGGATTCGACCCGCCAAACTGCCGACCTTCTGATCGACAAGCTCAGCGTCCTAACCCACTGAGCCACCACGTCCCACCACGTCATTAAACTAGACAAACCCAATTCCAGCAACCGTTCCTTGTATGTTTTAGCCTCCAGTCCTCTGATCCTCTTTGTTGCTCTTCTTTGGACTCTTCCTGGAGTCTCAACATCTTTTTTACATCGTGGTGACCAAAACTGGATGCAGTATTCCAGGTGTGGCCTTACCAAGGCATTGTAAAGTATTAAAACCAGTACATACTAAAATAGTAAAACAGTGGATAACAATTATAATAAAGTTTTGCGAGAAATTGGCAAAAAACATTGCCAGTTGCAGTCATGCGACCCCAGGAGTCAGAAGTGGACGGTTTGTGCTTTACTGACTGTTAACGGTTGTTAAATGACCAGTCCTAAGTCAAGGACTTCTTATACTCAAGAGTGGGCAAAGAGGTACAGGTAGTCCTCGATGTACAACAGTTCATGTGATCCCCTTTTGTGACCTTCTGGCAAGCAAGGTCAATGGGTAAAGCAGTAACAACCGTGTTACTAACTTAACAACTGCAATGATTCCCTTAACAATGGTGACAAGAAAGGTCGTAAAATGGGGCAAAATTCACTTAACAAATGTCTCACTTAAGAACAGAAATGTGGGGCTCAATTGTGGTCGTAAGTAGAGGACGACCTGTATTGGCTCAAACAGTTGAACAAATATTGTCGTGCAGTTTGCAAAAGGGAAGCAAAAGAGAGATGCTTTGCAGCAGCAACGGAGAGCAAATGGCCATCTTTTATACTTTCCTTCCCGTTTCCTGGACTGTTTCATTCTGAGTGTCTCTGTGTGTGTGTGTGTGTGTGTGTGTGTGTGTGAGAGAGAGAGAGAGAGAGAGAGAGAGAGAGAGAGAGAGAGAGAGAGAGAGAGAGAAAGAGTAAGAGTATGTGTGTATGTGTGTTCCTTTCTGAAGTTAGGAGGATATTCACACCTCACCCACACTCCGTCTCATTTCTTCCTTGGACATGGAGGGTAATTCTTGACTGCCACTCAAGCTGTTCCCTCATTAACAACCTTGAGAATTTCTATTTGATCGTAAATTGATTTTCTTCTGTGAATAGGCAGGCGGGATTGTTCTTCATAGAAAGAATATTAATTCCACGGGGGGAAAGACAAACTTGCATTTAGCCATCACTATGTATGGAGCTGGAAGGGGGGGCACACAGGGAGGGGTCAGTTTTATGTGACAGGATACGGCGTCTAAGGACAAGGCCTGTTTGCTGTTGCTTCGGCTTCAAAAGACAAAAATAATTTCACAATCTCTTAGATGCTTTCTCCTCCCTCTTGCAGGATTTGTTTGGAAAATCAGATCCATTTCTGGAGTTTTATAAACAAGGGGATGATGGGAAATGGATGCTGGTCCACAGGACAGAGGTAAGTCATTTGTAGTGGGTGGGGCCATTATTCCGTAAGATGGTCACTTTGTATAATTTCAGGGGTTTTTTTTCCCAGCAAAATACTACAGGTAGTCCTCAACGTATGATCACAACTGAGCCCAACATTCCTGTTGCCAAGCAAGACAGTTGTTAAGTGAGCTTTGCCCCAGGTTAAGACCTGTCTTGCAACCGTTGTTAAGTGAAGCATTGCAGGTGTCCTATTAGTAACATGGTTGTTAAGTGAATCTGGCTTCCCCATTGATTTTCCTTCTCAGAAGGGATCACGTGACCCCGGGATGCTGCAACCATCATAAATACATGCCAGTTGTCAAGCATCCAAATTTTGGTCACGTGACCCCAGGGATTCTGGAGCAGCTGTAAATGTGAAAAATGGCCATACGTCACAGGTTTGTAACTTCAAACAATCACTAAACGAACTGTTGTAAGTCGAGGACTAATTGTAAAGGGTAAGCCCACTGTGGGAATCTCACAATGAGACCGTAGATGCCTTCAAAATATTCCAGTTGTTATCAGCTGCTGCCATTACGTTTTCTAGATATTCGGGGACACTCAACAGAGTCCAATACATTTGTGAAAAACATCAACTTCTGGGCCTTGAAATTCTCTTAAAGTGGCTGAAATAAATTATGATATAATGATTACTTGCGAAATACACACATCATGTAAAAAGGCCATAATGGGGTGCACATAGTGTGTGTGTGTGTGTGTGTGTGTGTGTGTGTGAAAGTGAGAGAGAGAGATTTAACAAGTTATTATCCTCTTTGCTCAAATCTTGTCTCCTAGAAGCCTAACGGCTGCCAATCTGTGATTCACTATTACAGTGCAAAAAACCAACAACAACAACTCGGCAGCACAAAACTAACAATAGTTTTAAAAAGCGCAAAGAAAACGCTCACCTGTCCCCATCCCTCAAATTTAGGATATAGTTGGCTCCATCCAGAGGAACATAAGCATAGAAGAATCAATTTGGCAGGAACCTTAGAGGTCATCTAGTCCAGCCCCCTGCTCAGGCAGGAAACCCTACACCATTTCAGACAAATGGCTGTCCAGTCTCTTCTTAAAAATCTCCAGTGATGGAGCGCCCACGATTTCCGGAGGCCAGCTGTTCCACTGGTTAATTGTTCTAACTGTCAGGAAATTTCTCCTTAGTTCTAAGTTGGATCTCTCCTTGATTAGTTTCCATCCGTTGCTTCTTGTCCTGCCTTCAGGTGCTTTGGGGAATAGGTTGACCCCCCCCTCTTCTCTGTGACAGCCTCCCCCAAATATTGGAAGACTGTTATTATGTCCCCCTAATCTTTATCTTCATTAGACAAGACATACCCAGTTCCTGCAGCCGTTACAGCAAGCAAAACTGTGAGTGGTGTTTGTTCTCACTGACAGGAAATTTCTCCTTAGTTCTGGGGTGGATCCCCCTTTAACGATCTTTGACATTCTCAGCCCCTTGGCATCTTTGTACATTGGGGCTATTGTGGGTCTTTTTTTATTGAAAAGTTTTACAAAATTTTAATAATAACCCCCCCTCCCCATCAACCCTCCCCCCTTCCCTCCCCCCCCCCCCGGACTTCCAAAAGCAGAATACAGGGTATTACATATAGCAATCTGATGCAAACATATGCTAAATTGGAATGTCCTAGCGAAGATCAATAGGGACGCGGTGGCTCAGTGGGTTAGGACACTGAGCTTGTCGATCAGAAAGTCGGCAGTTTGGCGGGTCGAATCCCGAGTGCCGCGTAGCAGAGTGAGCGCCTGTTACTCGTCCCAGCTTCTGCCCACCTAGCAGTTCGAAAGCACGTAAAAATGCAAGTAGAAAAATAGGGACCACTCCGGTGGGAAGGTAACAGCGTTCCGTGCGCCTTTGGCGTCTAGTCATGCCGGCCACATGACCACGGAGTCGTCCTCGGACAAGCGCTGGCTCTTCGGCTTTGAAACGGAGATGAGCACCGGCCCCTAGAGTCGGAAACGACTAGCACGCATATGCGGGGGAACATTTACCTTTACCTTTACTAGGGAAGATCAGCAGGAAAGGAACGCTATTTTCTTGCAATTGTTGCAACGAATCCACAAGGCACCGGATTGCATCATTTGGAAAGATGTTTGGCCTCAGTCCACAGGGTGCCTCACGCAAGGAGGAAGTTTGTTTCCATTGTTCCAGAAAGCCTACTGAAGCAGCAATCTTGCAAGGAGCGGTGTCCTCACCCCAGCAGATAAACCATCCGGGGACATCCCGCTAAAGTTAGCCACCATTCGGAAGTCAGGACTTGTGTCCAAAGAGACCAAGCTGGGAGAACAAAAGGGACCTCTGTTCTAAAATAGCACACCTACGATCCCCAGGGCCTTCTGTTCCCCAACCTCTGCTGCGCACGTAGCACGGTTTTAAGTTGTTTTTACCACGCCTCTTTTTAACAAGCCCCATAAGGAAACCATACACATGCCTGTACATCCATCGTGGTTCATAAGATTTTTTTAAAAAAAACCCAACCCACAAAGCAAGACTCAGAATTGAGAGAGAATTTTTATAAGAATCGACCAATACATTTCAAAAGACATTGCATGACATTGAGTGAAGTTGTTTAGCGCAAAGAACAGCGGGCTTTAAAGCAGGGGTGTCCAACCTCGGCAACTTTAAGACCTGTGGACTTCAACTCCCAGAATTCCCCAGCAAGCATGGGGGCGAAAGCTTAACAGAATGAGATCCAAATTTGAAATAAGAAGGAATTTCCTGACTTATGGAAGCTCCTAAGCCAGCTGGCTCAGGAATTCTGGGAGTTGAAGTCCATGAGTCATAAGAGAGCCAAGGTTGCCTACCCCTGTCCTAAGCAGTGAGAGAACCTGTCTCCTGACCTCACCGAAGGTCTTCAAGAAAAGATCAGGCAGCCAATTATTCAGGATCATGACGATTCCTGCACTCAGCAGGGAATTGAACTAGCAGACCTGAAAAATCCCTTCCAAGCCTAGGATTCTATGAGCTTTAGAGAACTTGAACATTTTACAAGTCTCGAGTTGGACAACTTTAAGACTTTTGTACTTCAACTCCCAGAATTTATTTTTATTTATTTTATTTTAATTCCATTTATATCCCGCCCTTCTCCGAAGACTCAGGGCGGCTTACAAGCTTAGCAGTAGCCTTCATTCTATATATATGCCTGCTTATTAGGGCTTTCACACACACCCCAGCGGCATTATTACAAAGTCAGCTTAATTGCCCCCAACAATCTGGGTCCTCATTTTACCTACCTGGGAAGGATAGAAGGCTGAGTCAACCTTGAGCCTGGTGGGATGCGAACCTGCACTAATTGCAGGCAGCTGGTGTTACTTAAGGAGCCATTAGCCCACTGCTCCACCAAGGCTCAATAAGAATTCCCCAGCCAGTCCAATAGTCTGAAAGTTGCATACTCCTGGAGTAGTATTTCCTAACAGACATTATCCAATGAATTTGGATATTTTTGTTTTTTTTAAAAAAACAACAACAGGTAATTCTAAATATAATTGCCAAGAGAGAGTTTATAGGGCCTCTTGTGTCTGTTGCAACTCCTTAGGGATGTTGTGTGTCTTTTATGTTGGACTGTATTGAACAGTGTTGAAGGGATTTAACACTGGGCACACGGTCCGGAGAAAGAGGTTCGTTGTTGGTTTTTTTTTTGCTGTGATTTGAGGCAAAGTGTTTAGCTATTCCCTAAAGTTTCCTGAGCAGCCTGAAATAACCTGCGTCTCTCCTTTGATTCCTACATTTTTGTGCAAAAGATATTTGTTTGAGGAAATTCTTTCCCCCACCCCTACCTTACAGAATTTAGAAAATATTGGATGGAATCCATTACGAATGGTTAAAAAAAAAGGGCCAGCAACGGTTTAAGCTTCACCCCAAAGGTATAGTTTGCAAATCGGGGAAGGAACAGTGCCAGCTCTGGGCAGACACTACCCCGAGGACTTTGTCTGGCAGAGCTGTGTGTTGAGTTTGATGGGTGGCAGAGATCTGAGCGAAGAGACATTGTGCAAAATTTTATCTATGCTGCTTTAGGTAATGGCTGCTGATAAAGATTCAGGAAGCGGTGATGTGTACAGATAGCTGCAAGCTTTTTATCTGCTCTTTAGAATAGACTAGGTTGCCAGAATTATGAATGCTAAGGCTGCTTTATTATAAGGTGACAGTAACAGAATTGGAGATAGGACGAACATAGGTCTCAAATGGAATAGGGCTTCCTGCCTGAGCAGGGGGTTGGACTAGAACAGAGTTCCCCAATGTTTCTGACTTTGTGTGTGTGGGGGGGAGAGGATGGTTTTGTGTGAGTGACCAGCAAATGTGCACACGTGTGCAGCTCCATTTGCGTGAGCGGTGTGCATGCACGCCTGATGCTCACTTAAGTGGAGCGTGCATGTGCTCGGCCGCTGCTCGCGCAAGTGAGGATGCTCGTGCACTCCCAAGCCGTTTCTGCGGCCCAGTTGCAAACCCCTCACAGCCCAATAGGAGGCCGCAGCCCACAGAGTTAGGGACCCCTGGATTAGAAGACCTCTAAGGTCCCTACCAACTCTTGTTATTCGGTTATTCTGAATTTTGCAAAATGGAATGCGTTTTCCCCTTTCTCACTTTCTCAAATTACATTTCTACCCTGACTCGGAGCTCTTCCTCCTGTTCCTCAGAGTTATTCCAACTGCCCATTCATTTCCCTTCATTGTCAGTAAAAGGGCAGAGGAAGATGGTTAGGGAGACATGAGGATATATTGCTTCTGAAGAAAGGAATTCCAGTTGCTGGAATTCTTGTAACTTTTCTTCTCAGCCCATCTGGCTAAAGAGAACCCTGTCCGTGTTTTCTTGGGGAGCAGCCTTGTCTGCAGAGGATGAGGTCGAACGAGGAACGTTGCAGAACGGTGCTTCTTACACCCTACTTCTGTAGAATCTCACAGCGGAGTGCATAAAAAATATGTCTACTCCCTCCCCTGGTCCAGACATTGTTATAGTATTGACATTAATAGAATATCCAGAGCCAGTTTTGCCAGCGGTTAAGGTACCAGGCTAAAAAGCAGGAGGAGACCGTGAGTTCAAGTCCCACCTTAGCCAGGAAAGCCGACCGAGTGACTTTGGGCCAATCACCAGGAGACTCTCGTGTTCAAGTCCTGCCTTAACTATGGAAGCCAGTTGGGTGACTTCGGGCCTGTCCTTCTCTCTCAGCCCAACCCACCTCACTAGGTTGTTGTTATGGAGAAAATAGGAGGAGGAAGATGTGTTGGGAGATAATGTTCACCACCTTGAGTTGTTTGTAAAAATATTAAAGGTGGGAAATTAAATAAACTAACAAACAAACAAACTGGAGTTTTTATTATCTTGCTGGCTTTTTCTTCAAATTGCAGGTAATCAAATACACGCTGGATCCTGTATGGAAGCCGTTCACGGTGCCTTTGATATCTCTGTGCGACGGGGACACAGAAAAGCAGATCAAGGTACCGTCCCCTTCGTCATCTTCCATTTCAGACCTCCACTGTGGTTGAGAGATAACATTTTTATTAGAATATCCGACCCCAACCTGGAATGCTCCTTTCTGTTGAATTTTAACTTCCCCAGGCTTCGTGGTCTCCATCCATGCTGGCTGGGGAATTCTGGGAGTTGAAATCCACAGCTCTTAAAGTTGCCATGGTTGGACACCCTTGTTCTAGACCAGGGGTAGGCAACCTTGGCTCTTTTATGACTTGTGGACTTCAACTTTTATGACTTGTGGTCCTCAATGGAACCGCATCTACATGAGAGGAAGTGTGTAGTGGGGTGCCCCAGGGCTCTGTTCTGGGCCCAGTGCTCTTCAACATCTTCATCAACGATTTGGATGAGGGGATAGATGGGGAACTCATCAAATTTGCAGACGACACCAAGCTGGCAGGAATAGCCAATACTCCAGAAGATAGGCTTAAAATACAAGAGGATCTGGACAGACTCGAACACTGGGCACTATATAACAAAATGAAATTCAGTTGTGAAAAAAGTAAGGTTCTACATTTAGGCAGGAAAAATCAAATGCACAGGTATAGTATAGGTGGTACCTTGCTTGATAGTAGTAACTGAGAGAGATCTCGGAGTCCTAGTAGACAATCACTTCAATATGAGCCAGCAGTGTGCTGCAGCTGCCAAAAAAGCCAACACAGTGCTAGGCTGCATTAACAGAGGGATAGAATCAAGATCACGTGAAGTACTAATACCACTTTACAATGCCTTGGTAAGGCCACACCTGGAATACTGCATACAGTTTTGGTCACCACAATGTAAAAAGATGTTGAGACTCTAGAAAGGGTACAGAGAAGGGCAACAAAGATGATTGGGGGACTGGAGGCTAAAACATATAGGGAACGGTTGCTGGAATTGGGTATGTGTAGTATAACGAAGAGAAGGGTGAGGGGTGACATGATAGCAGTGTTCCAATATCTCAGGGGCTGCCCCAAAGAAGAGGGAATCAAGCTATTCTCCAAAGCACCTGAGGGCAGGACAAGAAGCAATGGATGGAAAGTAATCAAGGAGAAAAGCAACCTAGAACTAAGGAGAAACTTCCTGACAGTTAGAACAACTAACCAGTGGAACAACCTGCCTCCAGAAGTGGTGAAGTGGAGTGGTGAATTCCTGACTCAGCATGGCTGGTTCAGGAACTCTGGGTATTGAAGACCACAAGTCATAAAAGAGCCAAGTTTGCCTACCCCTGTTCTAGACAATGGGAGAGCTTCTTAATGTCTAAATCGAGACTGTCAATGGATCATAATAGAACAAAAAATGATACATAGAATGTATTGGTCTCCATCGTGTTGGTATAGAAAAGATTAATTCACGAGACATTGATTGAAATTCACCCACCGACTGTTAATCGGATACTTGGTAATAGTTGTCCTACCTGTGGGAGAAATGAGCATCTTCGTGAATTTCTTCTCTTTCATAAGTTGGATGAATTTTTTTAATTCAGATGGGTCGGTAAAGTGGATGGGAATCCTGACTGTTCCTCTGCTTCTTCTGCCAGATTGTGTGTTATGACTACGACAACGATGGAGGGCACGATTTCATTGGGGAGTTCCAGACCTCTGTTGACACGATGTGCAAAGATGGCTCTGTGGTAAGCCTTGAAGGAAGGGCACATCTGGGGCTGGGAAGATGCCCATTGCCATTCACCACCACAGTTTGAAAAAGTTTGAATTTCTTCTTTTACCTCATGGTTGCCATTTAATTCTCCTCCTTTAATACTGTTGATTAGCACATAGGCCATGTCAAAGTACAGAATAAAACATAAAACATTACACAGTAAAACCATACGTAAAAGTGAAATACAAGAGGCAGATTAAATGAAAAGAATAAAATAATAGCAATGGCACTTAGACTTATATACTGCTTCACAGGGCTTCTCTAAGCGCTTTGCAGAGTCCCCATCAATCTGGGTCCTCATTTTATGGACCTCAGAAGGGTGGAAGGCCGAGTCAACCTTGAGCCAGTCAGAATCGAACTGCCGGCAGGCGGCAGTCAGCAGAATTAACCTGCAATACTGTATTCTAACCACTGCGCCACCACGACTCGGTATTATATTCCTTATATAATATAGTCCTCGGCTTACAACAATTCATTTAGTGGCTGTTTGAAGTTACAACCCCACTGGAAAAAATGACTTATGACTATTTGGCTTACTTACAACCATTGCAGCATCCCCATGGTCACCTGGTGAAAATTCAGTCGCTTAGCAACTGACTCATGTTTACGACGGTTGCAGTGTCCCAGGGTCACGCGATCACCTTTTGCAACCTCCTGACAGGTAACGTCAATGGGGAAGCCGGATCCACTTAACAGCCGTGTTACTGACTGGGCAACTTCAGTGATTCACTTAACGACTGTGGCAAGGAAGGTTGTAAAATGGGGCAAAACTCACTTAACAACTGTCTTGCCCAGCAGTGGAAATTTTGGGCTCAATTGCGGTCGTAAGTCAAGGACTACCTGCGTGTAGATTTCAACTGAACTATTGTAACCAAATAAAGGGCCACGTTATGTGTGATTCTTGAGCTCTGACTGCACATGAAATATGTTGTTTTAATGTGCAATATGTTCATTTAATGTGCAACCCAAGATAACCAGGTTCAGTTTACTTGGAGGAACTAAACTGAAAAGTCTCTTACGAGTCGCTATCTTGATGCCTGTTTAAGAAAAAATAGTGTCGCCCGGTTTTTCCCCCTGATCTAATTTTCCCAAGTAAATCAATCTTTTTCAACTTCATTTCTCCTTCAGTGCGGTTTTGTTTTGCGCTGGTTTGCTCATCACCAAGTGTTTGTGATGACCCTCATTAGCAAACATCTCATCTTCTGCTAAGACCGGGCTGGTTTTTGCCCAATTGAATCGCTGTCCTGATCTTCCGCGATTTATGATGAAAGTTTGTCTTGCTGACTTGCTCCCACAATCGTTTGGCGTTGGCTTTAGGAGTTCTGATTGCAGCCCGATTGTTATTCTGCTTCTCCCAATTATTTGTGGCCGGAGTCCTAATTAAGTAGAGTAGAAATGACGGGGGGATAACTTCATAAGCCAGGGATGACCAGCACGAACAGAACTGTAAACTCTTTGTATTTTTTAAGATACAAAAGTGCAGTTAGAGATGCGGTTAGCAGTGATCCGAAATTGAATATTTTAAATTGATCTCTACCTCTCACGGCTGCCTCAAAGCTGCTTTTATCAAAAGGCAACTGGACTGTTTTTTTTGCTTGAGGAGGAAGAAGAAAACGCTTTGCTTTTCGTCCAAGAAGTTTCAGTTTTGATGCTGGGGGAATGGAAGGATAGATGCTGACAGTTGAGACTGGATGGTGGAGGGATGGAAGGATAGGTTCTGATAGGGTGGGGAGAGGGGAGAAATGGAAGGAAGCTGAAGCCACCAGTTGGAAGGTACCTTGGAGGTCATCTAGTCCAACCCCCTGCTCAGGCAGGAAAACCTATACCATTTCAGACAAGTGGCTGTCCAGTCTCTTCTTAAAAACTTCCAGTGTTGGAGCATTCACCACTTCTGGAGGCAGGTTGTTCCACTGGTTAATTGTTCTAACTGTCAGGAAGTTTCTCCTTAGTTCTAGGTTGCCTCTCTCCTTTTCTGGGTTTGCAATTCAACATGCTTTGTGTGCAAAACACTACAGCCTCACAAAAGTTAACCCATGTTAAAAACAAGCCAAGCTTTGGAGACTCATGAGCTCTCTGAGGTCCTGATTATGTTTAGTTGGGCCAAAGCTTAGACCAGGGATGGCGAACCTTTTAGAGACCGAGTGCCCAAACTGCAACCCAAAACCCACTTATGTATCGTTGGGTACCGGGTGGGTGTGGCCCATTGGGTGGATGTGGCCAGTTGGGCAGGCATGGCCCATTGGGTGGGCCTGGCTGCAATGGTAACACGAGACTGGGTAGGACTAAAAAGTTCAATCCATCAATTCCAATTTTGTGAGATTATATATTTTTTTCCCATGAGAAGCTGAAATTGATTGATTGATTGAACCTTTTTTTTTTTGCACACGGCGATGGAGGCCTAAAGCGAAAAGGTTTTATAAAACCCAGCTGAAGGCCTAGGACTGGAGCGATGGCTCATGTGCCCACAGAGAGGGCTCCACGTGCCACCTGTGGTACCCGTGCCATAGGTTCACCACCATGGGCTTAGACTCTCCCTTTGTTGTGAATGTTCTTGGTTCTTTGAGGATCTTGACTAAAGCAGGCAATGTGAGTTTTCATAAGCTAGTATTTTAGAATATTGGAGAACTCTTGGGGAGGCATGGTGAAGGTGGTGGACAAGGACTTGGGAGGTCCAGTGTTTTAGGCTGCTCTCAAGCCATGGAAAGTTCTGGGAGTTTTGAATCAGACCTTCCATCTCAGCTCAAGAGTCAGGGTGGGGTAGTGGTTCAAGTACAGGGCTACGAGAAGTCTAGTCTCCTGTGTCCCAAATGTGATTTTTCAGGAGGCAACTGGACTTCCTTGTTCTTGTTTAAAGACGTTTCCGTTTCTCATCCAAGAAGCTTCTTCAGCTCTGACTGGATGGTGGGGTACGGAAGGATTTATACTCCTTGCAGACAGCTGGTCATTTGGCTTCTTTTAGAGAGTCGTTGAGGCCACCTGGAAGCTTGTCTGTTTCATCAGGGTCACCTGAGTAGTGCAAATGGGCATGGAGCCTTCTTGGACCTGTTGAAAGGTCTGTGCTGTAGATTGGAGATGGGTGTCTGCAAAGAAGAAAAAGAAAGTCCAGTTGCCTCATGAAAAAGCACTTTTGGGACAACCATGACCTGGATGACTGAGAATCTCCGCAGACATCTAGTCTCCTATCAACTAAGGCAGGGGTAGGCAACCTCGGCTCTTCAACTCCCAGAAGCTATGCTGACTCAGGAATTCTGGGAGTTGAAGTCCACAAGTCATAAAAGAGTCGAGGTTGCCTACCTCTGAACTAAGGCTAGGGTAGGCAGCTCAGGAATTCTGGGAGTTGAAGTCCACAAGTCATAAAAGAGCCGAGGTTGCCTACCTCTGAACTAAGGCTAGGGTAGGCGGCTCAGGAATTCTGGGAGTTGAAGTCCACAAGTCATAAAAGGGCCACGGTTCCACCAATCCTGAACTAAGGAAGTCCTAACTGGAAGATTGGGAGGGTCATTTCCTTCTTAGCCCAGCTTACCTCACAGGGCTATTGCAAGGAAATATTGGTAGAAGTGCTATCTTTACCACCTTAAGAGAAGGAAGGTATACATTTTAACAACTAAATGAAATAAACAGATGGAAGATTGCATAAACTGGTAACTAGCCAGCTTCCAGCCTAAATTCATGCGTAAATTCTTGAATCGGAAGCTAATGGAAAATTCCACAATCTCATAATCTGGGTCACTTGAAAAACAGAATTCCTTAAGTGCTCAGAGGCTGGAACAAAAAATACGCATCTCTAAATTGTTAAGAAAGTTCGGCTCTTTTGCAGGGACTTCAAGCGTCAGCAGATCTTTTGTCGAAATGACCGTTTGCAGATATTACTCCAGAGCTCTTTGGAGGCTAGAAATGGCATTTTAATTTGGTCTTCCAGGCTGCAATTTGTTTACGCCTTCCTCAATCCTAGTTGGTGCTCCTGCGTAGGGAGCTTAAAAATAAAATGGATACATGCATTTGTTTACCTCGTGAGTAATCACATCCTTCCTCATTCCGACTCGAAGCCCCACTGCGCTCATCTGCTCTTTCTGCGTTGGTTTCTCTCTCAAACTGACAGCGTCTAAATGTAGTTGCTGGCTGTAAATAGCTCAGGCAGATGTTCAACCGCTCTCAAGGTTCTGGGAAACCTTAGGGATGCTACATGGCCTGGCACTATGCTCTGGACTGAAGCCAACACACCTTTCTTGCCAACAAGCCTGCCCCCAGCTACCTTGAAGGGTTGCACCCAGAGATATGTGGATAGAAAGCATAGCAGGGGAAAGAGAGCAATCGAGGCACAGAGAGGAGAGACCAGGGGTCAAGTGAGGTCTTGGATGTGGTGGATTGTAGCCTGGATTCCCAGGAGGGAGGGGCTGCATCCCAGAAGGCGAAGAGGTAGCGAAGGGTAGATACAGGTAGTCCTCGACTTACGAACACAATGGAGCCCCAAATTTATGTTGCTAAGCGAGACATTTGTTGAGTGAATTTTGCCCCATTTTATGACCTTTCTTGCCACCGCTGTTAAGTGAATCACTGCAGCTGTTAAGTTAGTAGCACGGTTGTTAAGCGGAGCTGGCTTCCCCCATTGACTTTGCTTGCCAGAAGGTTGCAAATGGGAACCACGTGAGCCCGGGACATTTCGACCGTCATAAATACGAGTCAGTTGCCAAGCGTTTGAATTTTAATCACGTGACCCTGGGGATGTCACAATGGTCGTAAGGATGAAATATGGCCATAAGTCCCTTTCTTCAGTGCTGTTATAACTTCAAACGCTCAACTAAAATGAACTGTTATAACTTGAGGACTACCTGTAGTTTCTGTGGGAGAAAGAGGGTGACGATAGCTGCTCCCCAATAGCTCCCCGAATATATGTTTTCTGGTCCAAGTGGTCTGCCTTGAGCTTGGCAAGATTCCTGTCTGTAGGTGAGGAACAATAAAGGAAACTGCTTAGAAAAAACTGTGTGTCTCATCGGTTTTAGGGACCTGACATGCCCACCTTTAAGTTCAGGTGTAAATGACCTGAAGTACCTGTCATGGCACTAAAATGCCATGTGAAATACTTAGCGAGATGCAGATGAGCTGAATTGTGTATGTCGTCGTTTTGCATGTGCAGCTGAAGCAAGCTACATCATGTCACTGTGACGTCTTCCCAGATTGCGACACAGACTGTGGTGGGGTGATGCCTTCTTTGGCCTTGTGGTTTTGCCTTCCTTCTTATTGTCTTCTGTTGTGACAAGGTTGTAATTGTTGGGGGAAAAAATCCCTCCCATATTTTCATAAGGCGAAACTCTGGGCTAAGACAAAAACAAAACTTTGCAGGATCAGACCCTGCTCTGAATTACAAATTACCCTAATAATAAATTTCCCATCTGTGAAAGTTCAGCCTCTGATAAAATACGTTCAACATTGTTTATTAATTCAGTTCTTATCTATGGGCAGTCAAACCTTGCTCAGCTCCATTCTTTACTCTTGCTTGACTCAGAAGCCATGCTGAATTATTTTTAAAAAAATTTTGGGGTGCAAGAATTGCAGGGATGTGGCTGGTGGCTGGGACATCGCTGGATGATAGGTGGAGCCAGGATTCAAGACCTTTTGCCTCTTATAGAGTTAGTCCTCACATAGCAACCAAATTGGGACCGGCAAATCTATCGCTAAGTACCCTGGTCACTAAGCAAAACGTTACAGGAGTGCGTGCTGGACTTATGAGCTCATGGCCACTTTCACCATTAAGCAAATCATCAACGTCATTAAGTGAAGATGCCACATGGGCACAATTGGCAACTTCCTGCTGGCTTCATCTTTGACTTTTGCTTGTCAGAAGACAGCTGCGAAGTGCAAAAATGATAGGCATGTGATGCTGAGATGGTCGTAAGAGGAAGGATAGGTCACAAAGCTGTTTTTTAAAGAGTGGTTGCAGTCAGTAAGGGAGGACTATCTATACCTGGGGTCTTCAAACCTGGCCCTTTATGACTTGTGGACTTTGACTCCCAGAATTCCTCAGTCGGCCATTTTGATGAAACCGCAGGCTTGGATCCCGACCAGGGGTCTTCAAACTTGGCCCTTTTATGACTTGTGGACTTCCAACTCCCAGAATTCCTCAGTCGGCCATTTTGATGAAACCGCAGGCTTGGATCCCGACCAGGGGTCTTCAAACCTGGCCCTTTTATGACTTGTGGACTTCAACTCCCAGAATTCCTTAGTCGGCAATTTTGATGAAACCGCAGGCTTGGATCCCGACCAGGGGTCTTCAAACCTGGCCCTTTTATGACTTGTGGACTTCAACTCCCAGAATTCCTCAGTCGGCCATTTTGATGAAACCGTGGGCTTGGATCCTGACCAAGGGTCTTCAAACCTGCCTGGCTGAGGAATTCTGGGAGTTGACATCCACAAGTCATAAAAGGGCCAAGTTTGAAGACCCCCTGATCTATACCTTCAGAGCCCAGGTTTCCCATATTTTCAATTCTTGATATTCCAGTTTCCTTCCAAAATGTTAGAAATGTTGCCCCATGCATACTGGGTTGTGGTGGGGGATAGTATTATATTGGTAACTGGGGATGACAGGCGTCCTCTCAGCCCACGTTTTGGATATCTGTAGTTTAAGCCAGTATTTTTCAACCTTGGCAACTTTTAAGACATGTGGACTTCAATTCCCAGAATTCTCCACTCAGTCACCTGGCTGGGGAATTCTGGGAGTTGACGTCCCTACATCTTAAAGCTGCCAAGGGTGAGAAATACTGGTTTAAACCATTTATCCCCCAACTTGGCTACCCCTAAAATGTTTTGGAATTGTAAATCTCAGCCTTCCCAGTAACTAGAGGACAAAGAAATATTTTCTGTAGCAATAAAAGAAAAGGAAACAAGATTACTGCATTTACCATGGTCTTCCTTTCTTTAAAAAAAACGCAGGTAGAGTTTGAATGCATCAATCCCAAAAAACAGAAGAAGAAGAGGAGCTACAAGAATTCAGGCATCATCATTGTCAAGTCCTGCAAAGTAAGTTCTTTATTGAGACTGCTGGGAGGGAATCCCAGGGGCTGATAACAGCTGCTTCTCGGGAGGAGAGACAATATGTAATTTGGAAAATGAAGGCTGTTTGCGGGCTGTTTGCCATAGGCTTCTACATATGGGGGGGAAAATAGAAATGTCACAGCTGAAAATCAGATGAGGAGAATTGAATTCTCTTCTTTCTTCCCACCTCTCTGAGCTCTGATGACTTTATCCAAAGACGGTTTGGCCTGCTCTTTCCCTCCAAATATGCTAGTATAAAAGACATTCTTGTATTCTCTGAATGGCGTATTTAAAATGGAGAATATTGGGAATGTTGTCCCCATCTCGGGTCCGAGGCCGATGAAGAACACCAGACGCGAGGTACAGGTTTTGTTCCCTTTTATTGAAGCGCTGCAAGAAAAGGGGTCCTGGCCAGAAATGCCTGGGAACCCTGAACAAAAGAACTAAGAAAGCTTTGTACAATTTCACTAAAGTGGAAGGCGGGATAAGGCGAGATATAAAAGAAATATATAAGAAGAGATTGGACAGCCATTTGTCTGAAATGGTCTAGGCCAGGGTTTCCTGCCTGAGCAGGGGGTTGGGCTAGATGACCTCCAAGGTCCCTTACAACTTTACCATTATTATTATTATTAAATATCATCTAATAAACATTTTAATAATGATCTAACAAGGATTCTATTGGTCTCTAGCCATCCCTATTCCTAAGCCTTCAGGAGTTATCTAATACACATTCTGTTTGCTCCAGGCCATATCTATTCCTAACTTCTGCAAGACGTTTAACTCTTTGTTATTTTATCAGCTTTCTAACCACCCGGAATTTTACAAGCTTTACAGGGGCGTATTGCCTGTGAATAAGCATTCTTTGTTCTTGCCAGACAGAGTCCACCATTGCAGGCTTTCCAGTCTCCTTTTAAGTGTATGCCATAGCCTTGCTTTGATTTAGCAGACAGCCCATCAGGAGAGTATTGGGCAGGTGGGGGAAAGCTGTGGAATTTGTAGTTTTGCCCTGCCGTATGGATGATTTCAAATACAGGTAGTCCTGGATTTGTGACTGTAATGAAGCCCAGACCGCACCTGAGTTTATATTCTTTTCTGAAAGCGATCCTTCACGAATATCAAAATAGTTAAACAAAGCCGAGGACTGCCTGTATTATAGTCTCAGAACTGAAATATTTTTTTAAAATGTCTGAGCGTAAGGGAAGGTAGAGGTGAGATACTGAGATATATCAGTAAAAGTGTACAAATGCCACAGTGTGTTGTAGCGGAGAAGTCCTTTTGCACCCTCAGTGGTATATTATCAAGGAGTACAAATGCATAAATATGCATAAACCTTTTCTCAGAAGATGGTGCCCAAAGCACTCTGTTACTTAACTCGGCGCTGCCGTCAATAAATTAACATCTCCTCTGCTTCTGAAATATAAAACCTCTTGAGTTATTCACTCTTTTAGACTCTGAAGATCTTTGCTTTTCAGTTTGATGGATTATAACTGCTAAACCGCTTTCAGATTTGCATTAAAATCATAATTACTGACATAATGCCGAGATTGCCGGAGTGGCATCTAATCATCAGAAGGGCAAGGGTTTCAACTCTGGGACAAATGCAATAAATTTCTAAAATGCCAACTCTGACAAGCCAGGATGAAGACAAACACAAGGCCTGATTAACCTGCCATTGCACCAAATTGGATGAGTCAGATGGGGCTTCGGCAGGCGGTCTGCAAGTAGGGTGAGGTCTGCTCCCCCACCCAGGGTCTCAGTCACCGTCAGCTCGGAGGCCAGCCCAGAGTTTTGCAAATGGGCCAAGGATCTAGTCCATCTCTTGACTCCTGCTTTGGAGAATACAGCTAGTCCTCGACTTAGCGACCACAACTCAGCCCCAAATTTCTGCTTCCAGGCAAGACTTATTGTGAATTTTGCCCTGTTTTATGACCTTTCTTGCCACAGTTGTTACATGAGTCACTGCAGTTGTTAAGTTAGAATAGAACAGATTTTTTTTATCGGCCAAGTGTGATTGGAGACACAAGGAAATGGTCCCCGGTGCATAAGCTCTCAGTGCACATGCAAACAACAAAGGGATAGGTCATAGATCCTACATTAACAATCATTGATCATAAGTTACAAACAACAAATGATTAATCATAAGAAACCGATAGGAGAAGACAGTAGGAAAGATGAGAAGGTGAGAAGAAATGAGAAATGAGACAATGCTGTGGGAATTAAGTGACACCCTTGTTAAGTGTCAAGTGGCTTTGCCCTTGACTTTGCTTGTCGGAAGGTCGCAAAAGGGGATCACATGACCCCGGGACACTGCAACAACCATCATAAATACATGCCAGTTGCCAAGCATCCAAATTTTGATCATGTGATGCTGAAGTGGTTGTAAGTGTGAAAAATGATTATATGTCATTTTTTCCAGTGCCGTTGTAACTTTGAACGGTCACTAAGTAAATAAATGAACCTCTACTCTTTTCTGCCTATCATTTTGCATTTACATTAGGACTGAACACCGGTACTTTCGCATATGTCATATCTGTCTGTCTCTCTCTCCTCCCCCTCTTATTCAGCCCAGAGGAGCGAATAAATGAGATAAAACATCAATGAGCTAAAACGGTCTAGAACAGCACAGTCTAATGATCCAGATTTGATCCCCACTCCACATTGATTCTACACTATGCCCTGGGTTCATACCCCATGTAAAATCCCAATGCACTTAATGAAGCGTAACATACATGCATAAAATACATACGAGCAGTCCTTGACTTACATCCGGTCAGGTGGCGACTGTTCAAAGTTATGACATCCCATCAGCTCCCCCTCTCAACTCATGTGGCCACATTTCTGATGCTGGTCATTTATGACCTTTTGCCCATGGACATGTGGCTGTGATTTGTGATGTTTTTGCTGAAAAATCTCCGTTTACAGAATGCCTATGGAGAGTCTCAGTCAACCAGGTCATGATTGTCCCAAAGGTGCTTTTTCAAAAGGTAAACTGGACTTGGTTTTTTCTTTGAGGAAGAAAAAAGTGTTTTGCTTCTCATCCAAGAAGCATCTTCTGTTCTGAAGAACTGAAGAAGCTTCTTGGATGAGAAGCGAAACATCTTCCAAGGGGGGGGGGAAACCAAGAGAGACGAGTTACCTTTTGAAAAAGCACCTCTGCATTTACCGTTTTCAGTGGGCTTAACAACCATGTACTTATCAATTCATCAACAACTCCCAGTGGGCTTAACAACTGTGGCACTCACTTAAGAAGCTCTGCAAAAAAAAAGATTGCAAATTTGGGTTTCACCACAAGATGATCTGCTTTGCGACAGTCACGTCTTATGACTATAATGGGCAGGCTCCTTTATGGCCATAAGTTGAAGGCCACACGTAAAGCCTATTAAAGTTTCATGCATTGGCCTAATTCACACAACATCTCAATGCAGGGTTTCTGCATCCATTTGACCTTCGGCTAGCTTGGTGTGCAAACTTTCCCATTACAGTCCTCAGCCTTGCTGTGATCCTGTGAAGACTGGGGAATTTTGGGAATTGAAGTCTACTCATCTTAAAAGTTGCCGAGGTTGGGAAACACTGCCATAGGTGATAGCTTACTAACCATTCAGACATCACGAACTTTCTCAGACAAATCTTGTCGAAGAGAATCGAGGAGAATGTTTGCACAACAAAGACCTTTGTTGACACAAAACAGCAATCTTGCTGGCAATGTCTCATATACACACACATCTCCAACCTGCAGCTTTTGATATATTGCACAGCTGAGCACACACAATGTTCCAGGCCGAAGTAAAAAACCATGGTTAAGTGGTTTGTGATGCAGGGGATGGTCAGATTCCCAAGCTCCACCCCTCCACCTCCAACTTGTGACTTGAAACCATGATGTGCTATTTTGACATCACATTGGAGAACGATTGTGTTTTGTTTCCCTTCGCTGAAAGAGAAACGTGTGGTGTAAATCCAGCCACAGAGTTTGGAAATGTGACGGCTGCTAGGAAATTCAAATTAGAAGTGTCTTTCTCAACCATGGCAACTTTAAGCTGTGTGGACTTCAACCCCCAGAATTTTCCCCAAGAGTAAGAATTCTCATTGCTGGCTGGGGAATTCTGGGAGTTGAAGTCCACACGGCTTAAATTTACAAAAAGCCATAAACGGATGTTTTGTGAAACAGTCTTGCTTTGCATTAACTTGCTCTCTTTCTCCTTTCCTTCTCTCCTCTCAAATCTTCCTCCTCATCCTTAAGATCACCCGAGATTATTCCTTCCTGGATTACATCCTCGGAGGCTGCCAGTTAATGTTTACGGTAAGGATCTTGGTGATTTTTCTTTCCATAAACGCTAACAACATAATCACTGTTGTGCCCTCTCGGTTAAATCTCAGCATTAATTAAAGCATCAGCGATGCCTGGAAGTTGGAAAAAGGCTCCTTTCCTGAGCGGAAATGTGCCCCACCGTGGCCCACAAAATTACAGGGTGTGCATTGCTCTCTGGTTAGACGAAACCCCAACAAAACGTTTGCCACCCACTTAGCAACACGTTGGGAGGATGAACAGTGGAGAAAAAGGTGATGTTTGCATCACGCAAGAGCCAGGAGGGGAATCCTCCATTCCATACAGGTGGTCCTCGACGCTTCCTTGAGGGATCGTTCAAAGTTACGACGTCACTTAATGACCATTTTTCAGAGTTAGGGCAGTCGCAGCATCCCCACGGTCACGTGATCGAAATTCGAGAGCTTGGCAACTGGCTTATATTTATGATCTTTGCAGTCTCCCGGGATCACGTGATCACATTTTGCGACCTTCTGAGAAGCCAAGTCAATGGGGAAGCCAGATTCCCTTAACAACCAGGTTACTAACTTGAGAAGTTCAGCGATTCCTTTAACAATGGTGGTAAGCAAGGTCGTAAAGCAAGACAGTGGTCGCGGGAGTTTTGCCCACATGCTACGACCTTTCTTGCCACCGTTGTTAAGTTAATAACCTGGTTGTTAAGGGAATCTGGCTTCCCCATTGACTTCACTTGTCAAAAAGTCACAAAAGGGGGATCGTGTGACCCCGGGATACTGCAACAGTCATAAACATGTGCCGGTTAGCAAGCACTTGAATTTTGGTCACGTGACCATGGGGATTCTGCAGTGGTTGCAAGTCACGATCAGGTCACTTTTTTCAGTGCCATTGTAACTTTGAACGGTCACTAAATGAACTATTCTGAGGGCTATCTGTAAAAAAAATATCAAGCAAGCTAGCTCAGAAAGAACTCTAAATGTCTAGACCAGGGGGTAGGCAACCTTGGCTCTTTTATGACTCCTGGACTTCAAGTCCCAGAATTCCTGAGCCAGCCACGCTGAGGGGAAAGGGAGAGGTTTCCAAGCTGAGCCATGCTGGCTCAGGAATTCTGGGAGTTGAAGTCCACGAGTCATAAAAGAGCCAAGGTTGCCTACCCCTGGCCTAGGACGCTTTATGACTCGTGGACTTCACCTCCCAGAATTCCTGAGCCAGCATGGGGGAACTATGGCCCCTTCATGACTTGTGGACTTCAACTCCCAGAATTCCTGAGCCAGCATGGCTCAGCCTGGAAGCCACTCCTTTTCCCCTCAGCATGGCTGGCTCAGGAATTCTGGGAGTTGAAGTCCACGAGTCACAAAAGAGCCAAGGTTGCCTACCCCTGGCCTAGGCTACTTTATGACTCGTGGACTTCAACTCCCAGAATTCCTGAGCCAACCGTGCTGAGGGGAAAGGCAGAGGTTTCCAAGCTGAGCCATGCTGGCTCAGGAATTCTGGGAGTTGAAGTCCACGAGTCATAAAAGAGCCAAGGTGGCCTACCCCTGGTCTAGACTTTTCTTAATAGGAAGGAGAAATCAAAGTAGCTCACTAAACTCCTCAAAATGACAGTGGTCTTCTGCTTTTCCACTAGAAGAAGTCAGTGCAGCTCACAGCAGAAGTATTACATGAATGTACCACGTGGCTCCCCAAATTCTGGATTCTGGACTGTTTGTAGCTTCTAAATACAGTAACTTCGAGTCATATCTGCACCAGGTTTTTCTCACACTGTGGTTCAAGTCAAGATTGGGAATCATGGGTAAAGCTGATACACGAAGCGTCTATGGAGATGCTCAGTCATCCAAATCATGGTTATCCCAAAAGTGCTTTTTCAGGAGGCAACTGGACTTTCTTGTTTTTCCTTTGAAGAGGTTTCGCTTCTCATCCAAGAAGCTTCTTCAGCTCTGACTGGACGGTGGGGAATGGAAGGATTTATACTTCTTGCAGATGGCTGGTCATTTGCTGGAATATAAATCCTTCCCTTCCCCACCATTCAGTCAGAGCTGAAGGAACTTCTTGGATGAGCAGTGAAACGTCTCCAAAGAAAAACAAGGAAGTCCAGTTGCCTCTTGAAAAGGCACTTTGGGACTCTCGTTCAAGAAGTTTTTTTTTCCAGTTCTGACTGAAGAATTGAAGAAGCTACTTGGATGAGAAGCGAAACGACTTTAAAGAAAAACTAAGAAACTCCAGTTGCCTCTTGAAAAAACACCTTTGGGACTGATATACAAAGATTATTTTGATCCACTGCTGCATAAAGGGGAATTATAAATCTCAAGGTGATTCTACCGAGTCTGAGCTTGAGGGTGTGGAACCCATCTGTTGCAATTCGGATTGCAGTTGTGTCCTGACATTTAAAAAAAAAAATCAGTGACACCAACCCAGTCCTTGGGATTTAAGGAAAGCAATGCAGCACATCTGTGGACACACTTTATTCGGCCTAGGAATCCACAACCAGGCTGGATTTGCTTCGCCCCACACACACTGACCATTTCTGTTATGATTTCATATGCACGTTTCCTTGGTAACCTCATTACTTGAACAAACGAAGAATTATGTTCCAATTAGGCACGTACAAGTAACGATGGGATAAAGCATGCTGCTGCCTAAGGCAGAACATCCAAATTTCCTTTCAGACATTTTCACTCTGAATTAATTTGGGACATCATGTCCCTGAAAAGTCCGGTCAGATTTCTTTGACCAAACCAGGAATTGGTTTCGCTTGGAAAATAGCTCGGGTGGATTCAGGAGTCCAAATATTGAAGCAAAGAAAAGTTAAGTTACTGTTGAATTAATCTATCACTGTATCCCGCTTTATGAAGTAGCAGGCAATAGGAGGAGCATGTTGAATTAATATAATATAATATGCAATGCAATATAACAATATTAATAGAAAATATTAATATTAATAAGATATAATAATATTAATATTATTTCAACCATTTGGGAGAAGAGGTACTCTTTAAATTATTTACACCCAGGCTGGCAGTTTGTGGGGGCTGTGGACCACACTTACAACATTTTCCACAGCTTTGAGAATCACTGATGGTAGAAAGTGGGCATAATATGTGGGTTTTCTCATTTTTATTCCTCAAGTTTTGGTGGGCCTTGTTTGATCTTAGAAGCTAAGCATGGTCTGGTCTGGTAGGTATTTTGTTGGGGAGCTACTGTAGGAGATGACCAGGCTGAGCCTCAGGGTGGGGCAAACTCATCATCAGTTTGAAGTCCCTACATCCAAAAGAGACCTAAGTCCAGCCCCCCCCCCTTGAAGTGTGTTGGCTCTTATCTAATGCCAATTTGTCTTGACCGTTAGTAGATCCGATGCTTGGCAATAGGTTGCATGGAATAAACTCGCATTGCTTTTGAATTCTATCTTGGCTCCTGTTTCCTTGTGCCTGACAGCTGCCAAGAAATGTAGAACATAGAACATAGAATAACAGAGCTGGAAGGGACCTGGGAGATCCTCTAGTCCAGCCCCCTGCCCAAGCAGGAGACCCTATACCGTTTCAGACAAGTGGCTGTCCAGTCTCTTCTTAAAAGTCTCCAGTGATGGAGCGCCCACATCTTATGAAGGCAACCCATTCCATCAGTTAATTGTTCTCATTGTTAGGAATGTCAGCGCTGTAGATACCGTCTTTCCCCGAATGTGATACCCAACTGGAAAATAAGCCCTAACCTGATTTTTCAGGACGCTCGTAATATAAGACCCCACCCCAAAGAAGCCCCAGTTAAGTTCGTCAGCCAGATGGACGCATTTAGTACTGTATTTTCCCCAATATAAGCCCTAACCAGAAAATAAGCCCTAATGCGTCTTTTGGAGCAAAAATTAGCGTAAGACCCGGTCTTGTTTTCGGGGAAACACAGTAAGTAGAAAAATTGAAAAATTGTCCATCAAGATAGGGTGACCAAACAGTTTCCACACTATCGTGGATATGTCACTGTCAGCCTTACCAGGTTGACTAGAAAGGAAACGGCGCCATATAAAGGAATTCTACTTTCTTGTAAAACTACATTAACAGAATCTTGTAGTCTGGAAGTGCATCTCTCCCTCCCCCATCTCTTCTACAGCCCCCCCCCAAATTAGGGAGGGTCCCTTCTGAGACGTTTGGCTTGCTCTCTCTGCAGCTCTGGCCTAGGCTGCCTCTCATCCAGGCAGCATGGCGTGGCCGAGGTCTTTCCCCCATAGTCATAAAGTCCCTGAGAGTCAGGCTTGACTTGAGGAAACGTTGCCTTGCCTCTTTACGTGACAGTGTCTGCGGGTTTCCTGCTGATTTCAGCCCTGCCGGGTTTTATGAAAGGGACCTGGAGGGTTTTATCTCCAAAGCTGCAGCTGTAAGATGCATCTGCCTGGCTTAAGCCCGAAAGTTTCCTCCCTTGAACCCTTTTGCCTTTTATAGTTTGAAAACAGTGGCTGATGCCAGAAAAAAAGGAAATCTGCCAGGATTTGTCTCAGAAATGGCCTATGAATGAATGGAATGAATGAATGAATGAATGAATGAATGAATGAATGAATGAATGAATGAATGAATCTATCTATCTATCTATCTATCTATCTATCATCTATCTATCTATCCATCCATCCATCCATCCATCTCTATCAACTAAGCATCTATCTATCCATCTATCCATCTCTATCAACTATCCATCTATCCATCTCTACTATCATCTATCTATCTATCTATCTATCTATCTATCTATCTATCTATCTATCTATCTATCATCTATCTATCTATCTATCTATCTATCTATCTATCTATCTATCTATCCATCCATCCATCTCTATCAACTAAGCATCTATCTATCCATCTATCCATCTCTTATCAACTATCCATCTATCCATCTCTATCATCTATCCATCCATCCATCCATCCATCTCTATCAACCATCTATCTATCCATCCATCTGTTCATCTATCTCTATCAACTATCCATCTATCTATCCATCTGTCCATCTCTATCAACTATCTATCTATCCATCTCTTATTATCTATCTATCTATCTATCTATCTATCTATCTATCTATCTATCTATCATCTATCTATCCATCCATCCATCCATCCACCCACCCACCCACCTACCTACCTACCTACCCACCCACCCCCATTGAACTCCACGAGTCATAAAAGAGCCAAGGTTGTCTACCCCTGGTATAGGGTCTCTTACTGAAGCAAGGGGTTGGATTAGATGACCTCCAAGGTCCCTTCTAATTCTAATGTATTCTAAAACTTCAGTACTATATCCTGAAAAGTTTGCCAATATCTCCTGTGTGCTATAGAGAATTTTAATCTTTCTTCCCACCGCAGCTGATTTGGTATCCCGGGAAAGCTATGAATTTTGGCCTCACAACCCTTTGTGCCAAACCAACCTTTCAAGGCATGGAGCCCGCAGGAGTTTTGAAGCACTGCGCACAAATGTGGGGCTTCAGTTTTGATTTGTTGTGTTGACTTAAGGAGACACACAGGAAAAGGGAGGAAGTATCGCCATAGAAACGGGAACGGGCACAAATGCGTTCTTTGCAGCATGAACTGTTGTGTAATGACACCATTTCAGGACAGATGAAACGGCAAAACCAGGACCTGGGGTATCTGTCTCAAGCTGAAATCAGGGAAGAATACAGAATAGAGAATAACAAGAGTTGGAAGGGACCTTAGAGGTCTTCTAGTCCAACCCCCTGCCCAGGTAGGAGACCCTATACCGTTCCAGACAAACAGCTGTCCAGTCTCTTCTTGAAAACCTCCAGTGTTGGAGCACCCACAACTTCTGGAGGCAAGCTGCTCCACTGGTTAATTGTTGCCAATGTCAGGAAATTTCTTTTTATTTCTAGGTTAGATTAGGGGATGTTTTAGAAGGGGGTCCAACTTTGGCAATTTTAAGATCCGTGGATTTCAGTTCCCAGAATTCCTCAACCAGCTATGTTGGACACCCTTGCCCTACATAGTTTGGGCTTAACCCTGGGGGGCATAGAAGTAAGTGGTTTAGTTCAGGGGTGAGCGGCAATTTAGAGGGTGAAGGGATATCCCCTTTCCGACTTTTGCAGTGTCGATTTCAACTCCTGACAGCTTTCCTGTCACGTCTGCAAACAGACACTCCTCCAATTGTAATCATTCATTTAGCCACTGTTCAAAGTTACAACAGGCCTTTAAAAAAAGGGAAATATCACTGGTCCTCATACTTACAACTGTCACAGCATCCACGCATTCACATTATCAAAATTTGGGCCATTGGCAACTGGCATGTAGTTACAAGGGCTGCGGTATCCCAGGAGCACGTGATCTCCATTTGTGACCTTTCCAAGGGGCAAAACCAATGGAGGCATCTGGATTTGCTTAGTGACTGCATGATTCACTTAACATCCATAGCAACAAGGTCATAAAATTGGGCATGACTGACTTAATGACTGCCTTGCTTCATGATGGAAGTTCCAATTCCAATTATGGTCAAAACTCAAGGAGCATAACATTTTTCCCCAGAATGCTTCTGGTCTGCAGCTCTGCCCCTTCCTGGTCCACTCCCATTCAGATGTTAACAGCTCCTGATTCTGCTTAGCTTCCAGGCCCAGATAAAGCCAGCTAATTGTGGGCCAGCTCTTGTGAGTCAAAGATCAATCCAAATCAGTGGGGGATCTGTCCTGTTTTTCTATTTCTAATTCAGCCGATGATGCTTTCTGGTCAAAGGAGGCTGTTTCTCATTTTACAGAATAAAGAATAACAGAGTTGCAAAGGATCTTGGAGGTCTTCTAGTCCAGCCCCTGGCTGAATCTCTCAACCGGCCTCGCCTTTCCCACACAACAACTTCAGGAATGAAACGCGGTCTCTTTGGCATCTTTCCATGCAGGTTGGAATTGACTTCACGGCATCCAACGGAAATCCTCGGGATCCGACGTCCTTGCACTACATTAACCCCATGGGGACCAACGAATACCTTTCGGCCATCTGGGCAGTTGGCCAGATTATCCAAGACTACGACACGTAAGTGTAACAGAGTAGGTCACACACCAAGTGTTTCGTTGGGAATGTCAAGTTTGGAGTGGCAAAAGGGCAGTTCTGAGCATTTTCAGAAGTGGTTTGAAAACAAAACTTACTCGCTGAGTTGCTGCTGGCCCAGACGAGACGAGGGATTTTGCACAGCCGTTTCAGATAGGGAGCACTTTGACTGTGGGGCCCTTGGTGCTCTCTCAGCTTGGTTGTTTTCTTGCAGAGTTTTCATTACCCAAACTAGGTAACATCAACAGTAAACAGCCAAAGAATGTCTAAGACCGCCCCCACCATCACTAACAGGGCAGCCATCAGAATATAAAATGACAACAAACTGCATTCCGCACACCGTACTAGCCCTGATGATGTTACCTACTCAGGGTAATGAAACGTCTGCAAGAAAACTCCCAAGCTTAAGAGAGCACCAAGAACCCTGCAATCTCCTCCTCCTCCTCCTCCTCCTCCTCCTCCTCCTCCTCCTCCTCCTCCTCCTCCTCCTCCTCCTCCTCCTCCTCCTCTCTCCTCCTCCTCCTCCTCCCGGCAAACCTCACTCCTTACTAGCAATGGAAGCTCAGAGAGCACCAAGGACCCTGCAATCCTCCTCCTCCTCCCCCCCCCCCCGCAAACCTCACTCCTTACTAGCAATGATGATGTTAGCTACTCAGGGTAATGAAACGTCTGGAAGAAAACCCCCAAGCTCAGAGAGCCCCAAGGAACCCTCATTTCAACCCTCATTACAGGGAGCCCTTTGCCTTGAGATGTTAAAGATGGGAGAAGGCAGGATTGGCAAAGGGCGTTTCCTCACTGGGCCACTCACATTTGTTCTGTTTCGTCTCGATTCTTTTGTAGAGACAAAATGTTTCCTGCCTTGGGATTTGGGGCCCAGCTCCCACCAGACTGGAAGGTAAATCGGGGTTGCTGGCTTTAGCATGTTTCATCTCTAGGTGGGATTGTTGTGTAGTGGGTTCTGGATAGCAGGAAGGACGCCAAGACGATGAGTACAACATATCAGCTCTTTATTGGTGGAAGTGACTGTACTGGGGAATAGGGATTACCTGCACTCTTTATACACCTGGCCAGTACCTGGCCAGGTACACAACCAACCAATCGGTTTGAACCTCTGTTTCCCGCCGAAACTCATTCCCGCCAAAACAGTTACAGTTCAACGCCCCCTGGTGGTGGCTGCTATGCAAGTGCTTAAGATGTTCCATTAAGCCTAATACATAACAGGGATTACGGTTCCAGTGGTTCCTTCTTGCCTCTGTTCTTTCAGCCCTCCGAAAGAGAGATTGACTTCAGCTCCCAGAATGCTTAGCAGCAGCCAGGAAGAATGGGGAATTCTTGGAGCTGAATTCCACATCTTTGCAAAGGGCACAAAGATGGAAGATGCTTAA
Organism: Vipera berus; assembly: GCF_964194415.1. Taxonomy (NCBI): domain Eukaryota; kingdom Metazoa; phylum Chordata; class Lepidosauria; order Squamata; family Viperidae; genus Vipera; species Vipera berus. The sequence continues at coordinate 50,012 of NW_027673530.1, forward strand.
ACTAATGGAGTCATTGTCATAATTTTTATTTATTAGGATAACTGAGGTTCAACTCCTTAGTCGGTCCTGGTGGCCATTGGTTGTCTTTGAATCTCTCAGGACCTACATTCACACAACCCTTTTAATCTGGTTACTCAACCTGTTGCAGTAGAGTTCTATACAATATCTGGAATCAAAACTCCAGAAGCTGGGTTTACACATCACGACAAACCCCAACACATTCTGCAGTTCAGGCTGTTGTGTAAATGCATCTGTTAGGTCTTCGTCTGATTGCCATCCCAGGAAGTCTTCCAACTGACAACCGCAGTTAAGCATGGAATTACGATTCTAAGTTGTGGCAGTCCTTAAGGGAGTCACCACATGACTGTACTTGATTTTATCACCTTTTTTGTAATGGTCGCTAAGCAAATGCAGAGGTTGTAAAGCAAATGCAACAGTCACAAAGCAAAGACAGCCTTGTTAATAAATCCATTGAATGTAGTGGGGATTTTTTAAGATCAAAATTAATGGGATTCTATGACGGCTGGAATGAGGGACACGGTGGCTCAGTGGGTTAGGATGCTGAGCTTGTCGATCAGAAGGTCGGCAGTTTGGCGGGTCGAATCCCGAGTGCCGCGTAGCAGAGTGAGCGCCTGTTACTCGTCCCAGCTTCTGCCAACCTAGCAGTTCGAAAGCATGTAAAAATGCAAGTAGAAAAATAGGGACCACTACGGTGGGAAGGTAACAGCGTTCCGTGCGCCTTTGGCGTCTAGTCATGCCGGCCACATGACCACGGAGACGTCCTCGGACAAGCGCTGGCTCTTCGGCTTTGAAACGGAGATGAGCACCGGCCCCTAGAGTCAGAGACGACTAGCACGCATGTGCGGGGGAACCTTTACCTTTACCTTATGACGGCTGGGGTGGGGGGGCCTGGCCACCAGAACTTCAGATCTGGGTCATAAATAGCCTTGGGTAAATTGCTAAGATTAAAGAACAGAATACAGAATAACAGAGTTGGAAGGGAACTTGGAGGTCTTCTAGTCCAACTCTCTGCTCGAGCAGGAAACCTTATACTAGGGGCGTCCAACCTTGGCAACTTTAAGACTTGTGGACTTCAACTCCCAGAATCCCCAGCCAGCCAAGGCCAAGTGATCACCTTTTGTGACCTGCTGACAAGCAAAGTCAATGGGGAAGCCAGATTCACTTAACAACCAGGTTACTAACTTAAGAACGTCAGCGATTCCTTTAACAACTGTGGCAAGCAAGGTTGTGAAATGGGGCAAAAAACCCACTTAGCAACGTTCTTGCTTAGCAACGGACGTTTTGGGCTCAGTTGTGGTCGTAACTTCGAGGACTGCCTTCTGAAGACCTCCAAGGTCCCTTCAGATTCAACAGCCATTTGTGCAGAATTGGTATAGGGTCTCCCGCAGGGGGTTGGACTAGAAGACCTCCAAGATCCCTTCCAACTCTGGTATGCTGTATTCTGCATTATTCTATGTCCTAAGACTAAACCTTTGGTGTTCTTCTGAAGGAATGACTCATCCCATCCTGGAGCATTTATCCTTTTTCCTCTTGCAACTTGGCTTGGTTTTGTGGCCCCTGGCACTGTGTTGTTGTTGTTAGCTGCGAAGTCGTGTCCGACCCATCGCGACCCTATGGACAACATTCCTCCAGGCCTTTCTGTCCTCTACCATCTTCTGGAGTCCATTTAAGCTCACGCCTACTGCTTCAGTGACTCCATCCAGCCACCTCATTCTCTGTCGTCCCCTTCTTCTATTGCCCTCGATCTTTCCCAGCATTAGGCTCTTCTCCAGTGAGTCCTTCCTTCTCATTAGGTGGCCAAAGTATTTGAGTTTTAGCTTCAGGATCTGGCCTTCTAAAGAGCAGTCAGGATTGATCTCCTCTAGGACTGACCGGTTTGATCGCCTTGCAGTCCAAGGGACTCGCAGGAGTCTTCTCCAGCACCAGAGTTCAAAGGCTTCAATTCTTTGGCGTTCAGCCTTTCTTATGGTCCAGCTTTCACTGCCATACATTGCAACTGGGAAGACCATAGCCTTGACTATACGCACTTTTGTTGACAGGGTGATGTCTCTGCTTTTTAGTGTGCTGTCTAGATTTGTCATGGCTTTCCTCCCCAGGAGCAAGCGTCTTTTAATTTCTTGGCTACAGTCCCCATCTGCAGTGATCTTGGAGCCCAGGAAAATAAAATCTGTCACTACTTCCATTTCTTCCCCATCTATTTGCCAGGAATTGAGAGGGCCAGATGCCATGATCTTGGTTTTCTTAATGTTAAGTTTCAACCCAAGTTTTGCACTCTCCTTCTTCACCCGCAACAAGAGGCTCTTTAGTTCTTCTTCACTTTCTGCCATTAGAGTGGTATCATCTGCGTATCTTAGGTTGTTGATATTTCTTCCGGCAATCTTAATTCCAACTTTTGATTCATCTAGCCCTGCCTTTCTCATGATGTTTTCATGGCAAAGATACTGGAGTGGGTTGCCATTTCCTTCTCCAGTGGATCACGTTTTGTCAGAACTCTCGGCTATGACCTGTCCGTCTTGGGTGGCCCTGCACGGCATAGCTCATAGCTTCATTGAATTACGCAAGCCCCTTCGCCACGACAAGGCAGTAATCCATGAAGGGGCCTGGCACTGTAACAGAATTTAAAATGAAGCTGAAGGACTGGCGAATGGGTGATGTTGCTGTTTGGTTTCTGAAGGTTTCAGATAGGAGATCTTTTGGCCCATATAGGTCGGAAGGATAATCTGAAGTTGGTTTTCCTGCCCTACGGAGAAGAAAGATTCAGTCTATTTCCTAAGGCAGCCGGTTTCAATCTAAAATTCCAAATTATCAGGCAAAGCTCCCAAGAGACGTTTGCTCTCTAATTAAGGGCTGCTGGGAAGAAGGAAAAATGTCAGGAATGGCAGTATTTAGAAGTTCAATGGGTTGTGCGGAATGCCGAGACAGAATCAAAGAATTAAGAGGGAAATTTAAAAGTCAGATCCTGTAGTTTCACTCTTCTGAGAGAAGAGACCCCCTTGCTGGCCCAATTCTAGTGTATTTTTAGTCTGAATGAACAATAAATGAGGCAGATTTTCTGTTATCAGATCTTGGGTACCTGCTTCGAATTTTTTTTTTGCTTTGCAGCCTGCAGGAGTAAAAAAATAAAAATAAAAGCACCATTCATTTAACACCCCTTCAAAAGACAGGCAGGCTATTAACTTAGCTCTTTGTAGTCTTCCTTTTTTTTCCTTTCCAACCCAACAGAATGTTGGAAAGAAGTTATGTAAAGGTTGCAGGACTCAGTCTGTGGACAGATTTTCTCTCCAGGAACACAACAGCAGAAGCCCAAATTTGGACTGGAGAGAAAAGCAGCAAAACAAGGATACAACAACAACAAAAGGGTGTGTGTGTAATATAATAGCAGTCTTCCAATATTTGAGGAGCTGCCACAAAGAAGAGGGGGTCAACCTATTTTACAAAGCATCTGAAGGCAGGACAAGAAGCAACGGATGGAAACTCATCAAGGAGAGAAGCAACCTAGAACTACGGGGAAATTTCCTGGCCGTGGGAACAATTAATCAGTAGAATGAGTTGCCTCCAGAAATCATGGGTGCTCCATCAATGGAGGTTTTTAAGAAGAGATTGGGAGAGTCGTTCTTCTGAAATGGCAATAGGATCTCCTGCTAGAGCGGGGGGGGGGGTTGGACTAGAAGACCTCCAAGGTCCCTTCCAACTCTGTTATTCAGTTAAATGGGCTAGATTGTGGCTGTGGAGAATAATATTGCAGGAAAAAATATATATACTCAGGTGCTTCCTTATGGGACAAGGAATCGGGCAGTGGCTCCTATTTACCAACTCCTCCATGCCAAGTCACATGACCATCCAGTCACATGACCCAGGGCAGAATGTTTGCAGCCTGTCCTCTACGTCTGACTCGGATTCGCCAATGCAAGACAAGGGGAGAGCAAAAATACACACAACGGCATTATTTGTTATACAGAACAGTGGTGTCTCCCGAAAGGTTATTTTGGATAAGGTGACATGATAGAGAAAAGGGAGATAACCTCTTCTCCAAACAAAGCACCTGAAGACAGAACAGGAAGCGATGGATGGAAACTTCTCAAGGAGAGAAGCAGCCTTGAAATCAGGAGAAATTTCCTGACAGAACAGTGGAAGAGTTTCCTTCCAGAAGTTGTGGGTGCTTCATCATTGGAGGTTTCCAAGAAGAGATTGGAGAGCCGTGTGTCCAGCATGGCACATGGCCTCCTGCTTGAGTCGGGGGCTGGACTGAGAAGACCTCCAAGGTCCCTTCCGATTCTGTTATTCTGTATTCTGTAATAAAGCCCAAACTCGGATATAAATGGAAACGAACATTTAAGACAAGGGATGAATAGATCCTGCTTCGTTCTATGGATGCTCCTGTTGCTATGGAGCTGCACAATAGTCTCACAGAACCAAGAGGAGGAGACGGTTGGTTGACACAGGAATCGTGCTGCAAATGTCAAAGAATATCTCGAGATTCCAGCTGTTTTGGAAAGAGGAGAGGAAGAAGCTCTGCCTGGGGAAAAAAAAGGCCTGGGTTTGCTTCCCATAAAGTTGAAGATAGACAGATTTTTCTGGAAACCCTTTATGAACAGCTGCTGAACAGCTGATGATTTATGAATTTGCATCAGGGATGGGCCATGGGAAGAAGCGATATTTGTTTATAAAGTTGTAAGAGGTGAAGAGTTATCAAATCTGTTTATATAGTTAGTCCTCCACTTACACCCATTTATTCAGCATCCCTTCCAACAGCACGTGAAAAAGCGACTTACGACTAGACCTCGCACTTATGACCATTGCAGCATCCCTCAGGTGATCAGAATTTGGGCGCTTGGGCAGTTGGCCTGCATTTACGATGACTGCAGTGTCCTGGGGTCATGTGACTGAGATTATCATAATAAACCATCCTTTACTTTCTTTTGGCTTAGAATGCGGCGCAAATGCAGCCATGATTTGTTATCTGTCTGCGGTTTACAATATTTGTGTAAACGCTGTCCCAAGGCTTGTCTGAAAGCTTTGATGTCAAGAGATGCTTCAGGCTTATGAAAAAGCCAAAATTTAATTTGTTTTTCTTTTCTTTTTTTGCAGGTTTCTCATGAATTTGCCATTAACTTTAATCCCACCAACCCTTTTTGCCTTGGTAAGTGCATCTATAGTGGCTTGAAAGCAAGTCCTTGAAATCTCTTATTTTCCCCACAATAACCGTGTGAGGTGGTTGAGCTGAGAGGGAGGGACTGGCCCCAAAGTCATCCAGTCTGCTTTTGTGCCTCAAGCAGGACTAGAACTCATTGCCTCCTGCTGACTGGCCCAAAGTCACCCAGCTGGTTTTCATGGCTAATGTGAGAATAGATCTCATGGTTTCATGGTGATTGGCCAAAGTCACCCAGCCAACTTTCATGTCTGTGGTGAGACTAGAACTCACCATCTCCTGGTGACTGGTCCAAAGTCATCCGTCTGGCTTTCATGGCTAAGGTGAGACTAGAACTCAGTGTCTCCTGGTGACCAGCCCAAAGTCAACCAGCCAGTTCTCATGTCTTAAGGTGGGACTTGGAACTCACTGCCTCCTGGTTTTTAGGCCAACATCTTAACCATTAGATATGAATAAATAAACATTGCAAATAAATGTATGTATTTTATGTATTATGGTAAGGAACAAGGCTGAACATGTATTTTCTGAGTGATCTTCCAGAGCAACTGCCAACCAAGAATGCCCTTTAGACCGTTAAAGGAAGTTTCCTTGATAAATCAAACTAAGTCACCATCAAAATGCAGGATCTTTTCCTGACCCAAGGCAATCTTTGAGATAAATGTCACAGAATACTAGTAAACATAAAAGGGGGATGGGGAGTGGAATAACCATGCCTTGTGGCCTCTGCAACAAAAATTAAAAGGAATAAAAACAAGAGGCCACCAGATTCTTCAAAAGCCTTGGGAGGAAAATGCAAACGAAGTGGGGGGAAAAGAGTTTTAAAAAAAGGTCGGTGAGGCTTTTTTCATCTAAGCTCCAACAGTGTTGGAGACAATGATTGGGTTTAACTGCAGCCGATTGAATACATCAAGGTTGGCTGAGTTCAGCCACTGAGGACTTTGAACCCTAATATCTAGGCTGATGCAGTATCCTGGACCTGTCAGTCAAATGAAATTAGGATATGAATTGATGTACGAATGCTGTTGGCCTCTGGCAGAATGAAAGAGGAAAACAGAAAGGCAAGGAAACAAGATATTTTAGGCAAAGTATGTGTTGGGTCGGACACGACTTCGCAGCTAACAACAGCAACAACATTTGAGGAGCAAAGGGCTCAGTGGTTAAAGACACTGAGCTTCTTTAGAGGGAAAGCTGAAAAACTTAGGTTTGAGACCCAAGTGCTGCACAACAGGGTGAGTTCCCGTTACTCACTCCAGCTCCTGCCAACCTAGCAGCTCGAAAGCATGCGAATGCAAGTTGATGAATAGGTACCACTTTGGTGAGAAGGTAACAGCGTTCTGTGCACCTCGGCACATATAGTCATGCTGGCCACATGACCATGGAAAAGGTCTTAGGACAATGCTGGTTCCCTCGATAGGAAGCAGAGATGAGCACCACCTCCTAGAGTCGGACACAACTGGATAGGGGAAACCTTTACTTGAGAAGCACAGGATGACAGATGGTCCTTGACTTACGACTGCAGTGGAGCCTGCCCGTTATGGCCGTAAGTTCAATGGTCATAAAATGGGCCACCCATATGACCAACCTGAGTTTGCAACCTGATTTTGCGGCAGTTATTAAGCGAACGCCACAATCGTAAATCAACTGCCACGGTCACTAAGCAAATGCCATGGTCATTAAGTGAACCTCATGTTTGCTGAAAAATGGAAGTAAATGCCAGTTTTGAGCAAAAACATCCTGAGACCCTACAAATGGCTGCAAATGCAGGCCGGTTGCTGAGCCTGAAATGAGGTCATATTATCCCATCAGAACTTCAGAACTGGGTAAGTTAGAACTTCAGTCACTAAGTCGTAAGTTGAGGACTACCTGTATCAAATTGGAATGGATTTTGCCTCGCGTGAGTGCCATTGGGAGTTGCCTCCTTCACGCTGCCTTCTCTTCTCCGTCTTCTAAAGGTGTGGAAGGCATCGTCCAGGCCTACTCTAGTTGCCTGCCTCACATTCGCTTTTACGGACCAACCAATTTCTCCCCCATCATTAATCACGTGGCTCGGTTCGCGGCCCAGGCAACCCAGCAGGAATCTGCCAGCGTAAGTTCTCTTACCAATCGTTGCTATTTCACCTTCCTGACTTGGATTCTAATAAAGGAGAATATTTGTAGCTCGGGGTTGAAATGAGGGGTCCTTGGTGCTCTCTGAGCTTGGTTGTTTTCTGGGAAGATGTTTCATTAGCCAAAGTTTCATTAGCCATCATCGGTGCTACAAGGGCGCGAAGTTCTAGCACTGATGACGTTACCTAGTTTGGTTAATGAAACGTCTGCAAGAAAATCACCAAGCTCAGAGAGAATCAAGGACTTCACAGTAGTCTTCTTCTTCTTCTTCTTCTTCTTCTTCTTCTCCTCCTCCTCCTCCCCCTCCCTCTTCTCCCTCCCCCTCCCCCTCCCGATGATGTTACCTAGTTTGGATAATGAAACATCTGCAAGTAAACAACCAATCAGAGAGCTCCAAGGACCTTTGACTTGGATTCTGTTTTGAATGTTTGGGGGGAAAAATACTCTTTTTAGCTCACAAGAGTTTCAAGCCAGTGACTAGGAGGAGCTGTTGAAACAAGTGCGAGGCGTCCATTCTCGGGGTTAAACTTTTGCACATTTGGCCTCTAGCATGATGCTTTGCATTTTGTGTGCTGCCACTCTGAAGTGGGCGGCAGCATCATAGTTGTGTTGACAAATACCTTCCTGATGTTGTAAATGGTAATGCAAACCAACCATTTTCTTCCACATGCAACCCATGTGCCTTCATAAAAGAAGGTAAGAAAGCTAGGAAGCTGTCATCCAAACGTGAGTTAATGCTGCCGTTGCATCTAACGAGTCTAGTTTTCCAAACCAGAAACAGCCAACTCTGGTTTAAAGGTGGCTTATAGCTCTGATTTGTCTGTGTGCGTACAGGGTCCTGTGAAGCCAACTTCATTTGTGGCATAGAAACACACTGCCCAAATTCCGCCTTGGTTGTTACACAACCATCTTTATTATTCTTCTGCAGATCCTCATTCAGATTCACACTGCCTGTAAAAAGAAGCCTTCTGAACAATCCCAGCCCTGTAATTACCTGCACGATGGGTAGAGATATTCTCGTCTTCCTGGTGGATCTAATCAGGACCCAATTTAATTCACCTTTCATTTGGGCAACTGCACTTGCCAGATCCCCCTTTGCTTCTGCCCCCCTGTGGCATCCTTTGAAGGGAGGAGCAGGTCTCACGGAGAAAAGAAGAATGCTTAATCAGATTAAAATTGCACGGTGCTTCAGTCGGAGGGTGGTGATGATGATAATTAAGGAAGCGTCTAAAATGCTCTATGTGGGAATAGACCTCCCCTCACCAATCCCGAGCCGGGGATAATCGTATAATCGTGCCTGATTATACTTGCTCCCCTGGTGACTTCTGATATCACGAATCCTTCCATTCTTCAGTCAGATCTGAAGAAGCTTCTTGCATAAGAAGCAAAACGTCCTCCAGGAAAAACAAAGGAAGTCCAGTTGCCTTTTGAAAAAGCGACTTTGGGGCAACCGTGACCTTGGATGGCTGAGCATTGACACGTGGTTGTCTTACGTTCACAGGTCTTAAAAGTTGCCACGTTTGGAGACCCCCCCACCCCCCTACTCTAATACAAACGTACTGGTCACCTCACCCCAGTGATCTGATTTTCTTCTCTGCTTTCCCTCGCCAGCAATACTTCATCCTCCTGATCATCACCGACGGGGTCATTAGCGACATGGATGAGACACGGCATGCTGTCGTACAGGCCTCCAGGCTGCCCATGTCTGTCATCATCGTTGGGGTTGGGAATGCCGACTTTGCAGCCATGGAGTTTCTGGATGCAGACAACCGCATGCTTCGGTCGTACACGGGCGAGGAGGCCGTGCGGGATATTGTCCAGTTTGTGCCCTTCCGTGAATTCCGCAGTGTAAGTGCAGGAGAATGCCTTGTTTGCATTGGAGGGAGGGAGGGAGGGAGGGAAGGAAAAGAAGGAAGGAGAGAGGGAGGGAAGGAAGGAGAAGAGAGAAGGAAGGAAGGAAGGAAGGAAGGAAGAAAAGAAAGAAGCAAAAAGAAAGAAAGATCAATAGCTAAGGAATTGAATCTGTAAAAATACCATATTTAAGATGGAATCCTATAGCTGTGCCCTCATTGGTTTTTATTCTAGACATTCTTCTATGCATTATTTGTTTTTGTGAATCCTCCAGCATATAATTACTCAGTTTTCCTTCAGGAAAGTAACAGTCTTTCTGGGACACTCTAGAGAAGCCCCACAAGTCAGCTGGCAAATGATAATCAGCAAAAACACAGCAATCTTGTTGAATTAGCAAGATTCCCTTTCCTCCTAATGCCAGTTCTAGTTATTTAAAGTACCATCCAGGCTTTTCATAAAGGGGTACTTTCCAGATATAACAGGGTTTACAACTACGAGAATTCCCATTCAACATGTGAAGGACACCAAGTTGGAGAAGACTGTCCCATGGCGATAGGTTCTGGAACTGGACAAGGATCTTTCCTTCCTCTGCGAACAGAGACTCTTTGATCAAAAAGGAAAGTTGCACGCAAAGGTGCTGCTACGCCAGGTGGTTGGCACATAAGGAGCTAAGAAATGGTTTGGTGCCACCTCCTCCTTTGGCTACTCAGCCATGTCAGGGTACAGGAGAAGCTACGTATTCCTAATATCTCCTCAGCATTTCCTTCTTGCCCAGAGAGGGAAAGAACAAAGAGAAGGACTAGGGGTGTCTTCCAATACTTGAAAGACCGTCATAGGGAAGAGGGCATCCGTTTATTCTCCAAAGCACCAGAAGGCAGGACTAGAAGTAACGGATGGAAAGTTTGCAAAGAGATCCAACCGAGAACTAAGGGAAAAATTTCTGACAGTGAGAATAATTAGTGGAAGGGCTTGCCTCCCAAAGTTGTGGGTGCTCCGTCACTGGAGGCTTTTAAGAAGAGAGTGGGCAACCATTTGTCTGAAATGGTCTCTAGGGCCTCCTGCTTGAACAGTGGGTTGGACTAGATTGGCAACCAAAACATCCCTTCCAGCACAGTTATTCTGTGTCTTGAATTCTGTATGTTAACTTGGTCATGTGCAAACTCACTTCCTGAATCAGAGAGCCAGTGCTCGTGGTGGTTGATGCCTCCAAGCATCCTCCAGTCAAGGTTTACGAAACCCTTAGGCCTTCAGTTCATTGTCATTCTGATTCTCCAGCAGACCTCATGCAACTGAAAACCAGAAAGATCTGGTTGAGAACAAGAAACAGTGGATGGAAATTAGTCAAGGAGAGAAGCAATTAAGGAGAAACTTTCAAATAGTGAAGAGAATTAACTACTGGAACGGCTTGCCACCAAAAGTTGTGGGTGCGTCATCACTGAAGGCTTTTAAGAGACTGGACAGCCACTTGTCTCAAATTGTGTAGGAGGTTG